>NW_010120404.1:21753-40990 GCF_000699245.1 Pterocles gutturalis
TTACCCCTCATCCTATCACTACACTCCCTGATAAAGAGTGTTTCCCCATCTCTCCTGTAGCCCCCTTCAGGTGCTGGAAGGCCACTATAAGGTCCCCCTGGAGCCTTCTCTTCTCCAGGCTGAACGACCCCAACTCTCTCAGCCTGTCCTCATAGGGGAGGTGCTCCAGCCACCTCACCATTTTTGTAGCCCTCCTCTGGACCCGCTGCAAGAAGTCCATATCTACAAGTTTTCCACTACACAAATCCCTATTTTCATTAATTTCACTGAAAATTCAAATAACTGAGCCATCGCTTCCTTTGTTATATCCATTTCAAATTGATCAAGGAGTTAAAACTGTGGTGAAGGAAGTCTCTGGGCATCCTGGCAGATACATCACATTAGCCTCATTACCTTAAGAAACCAGGCTAAAAAATACATATAAACATCTTTCCAAGTATGTTATTGACCAAGTAACACTATGTTTATAAAATAAATGGCGTGTCTGTAAATATTGTAATAGTATGTTAAGATTAGCCTATTTCATTTGGTTGTATCTGTGTTTTGCTATTACTTCTATACAGGTACAGGACATGGCAGAACTATATGACATGCTGATGCTCTGCTCCAGTGGTGATCCAGTAAAATAGCACAAGAGATTCAGTAACATCTCTGGGCCTTGAATTCAGTTCCTTGCAAGAAATTTAAGAATTCCACTAACAGTTTCTTGTACCACATGTTGGTACTTATCAGACAAACACAAGATAGTTAAGCACCAGAGAAATGTTACTGATCTTACCTAGAAATAAATTTGTTATTAAAATTTGTAGTATCTGAAGAGCTGTACCAAGTGAGCTAAACTATCAGTTGTCCTGCAAATATGTTTTGAACTTGTTCCCTGAGGCCGCTGTAGAATTCGCTTTTAGCATCAACTAAGACCTTACCTTGCTTAGCTTTTACTACAGTTCAGTACTCCATGTAGTTGGGAAATTATTAACAAAACTTAATGATCATCGTTTTCCATCCTTCCCTCTTGCATTGCTAACAAAAAAAAAAAAAAAAAAAAGTCTAGTGAAGGTAATAGCTGAAAATCCTTAAATCCTTTGTATTGATACAGCAAGAACACCTTGATAAAGTCAAATATGCTTGTGCCATCAGCCAAGAACAGTGAATCAGTAGGAGAATTGCTGGGAAGAAGAAAATCAGATTAAATAATTAGTGTCAATTAGCCCCAGCAAAATCATTCTATAAACAATTGGTCTCTAGTGCCCTGCTTAATTATGTGAGACTTTCATTGCTTCTTATCAAGTCTGCTTTGATTTATGTTAGACTCTTGAGCATCCCAGAAGTATAATTAATTATTGTCTTGTAAATAAACCTTTGGTAATCAATGGTAGCAGAAGACAATACAGTATACTTTAAAAAGTATTCCTGCATGGAACTATGAATACTTGAAAACTATTTTAGATTTCAAGGTAAAAGGTATTCACACTGCAGCAGGAGAAAAGATGCTTGTATCTAAAGGCCAAATTGTTAGAAGCAGTGCTACAATAAAGTCCCATTATATTAAACAACCCTTCTGTTTTACTTACTATAATCTACGTACATCTTTAAAATCTGGCTTTAGATTGCAACATCTATCTTACTTATTTAATGCTCAGTCCCTATACTAAAAGAAAGTAGACAGTTAATTGTTTTCGGTGTAGGCAGCAAAAATAATTTATGCAAAAGGAATACATAACTAAGATAGAAGTATTATTAAATAAGAATGCTGTGAAAGTTCTGGCACAGTCAGTCCTTCCTAGATACAACCACCTCAGCTAATACCAGAAGAACTATATGAAAGCAAGTGAATAGAAGAATGGAAAATCATTCCGATTGCTCGAATAAAACATATTACATAACCTGAATTATGCTACCCGAATTTGTAGATGCTCCTCCTGTAAATCGCTTGTTCCTATAATTCCTCTATTTGACAGCTTTGTTACACTTGGAAAAATAAATGCAGCCTTGTGTAGATTCCCAGCAATGGCACAGCAAATAAATAGGCACTGAAGATCATCAGTTAATGAAAGTGTATTGCAGATCTTTTCAAAAATCATCTGGATCAAAATAAATTTCAAAAATGCACATAGCTGGTCCATGCTGTACTTTAAACTACTGGTAGCACTACTGTGGCTTTACCAGTGAAGGAGAATATTAAAGGTCTTTACTGCAGGGGTATCACATGTACAATCTCACCACCACTGTGATTTAACAGTTTAACACTGTTGGAGGCTTCAGAGTAGAACAAAGGGCACTAAACCTTAAGTCCTTAATGACTTAGGAATACCATCACTTGACCCAAAATCCTGGCTTCTTATTACCCACATGCTGTAGGTACATTCCCACCCATGTGTCCAAATTTCTCTCCCATGAAGATCAGGGAGGATGTGCCTAAGGATGAACACAGGGAGGAAACGGAGGGAGAGGAACAGTGCATTCTATGGCATTTATATCCTAACATGGTCTTGGACACAGCCTGGGCATGCATTCAGATGCATAGTTGGACATTTCTACAACTTCAGTTATAGTATAGTGGGGTATTAGGCCATTGCATCTTTTTTTAACCACTTGCCAAAACTGAGCTTGGCTCCATCACTTCTATAGATCTCGTTCAAGTAGTTGTAGGACGCTATTATATTGCTCCTTTGCCTCCTCTTTTTCCAGATTAAACAAGACAAACTTCCTCAGCCTCTCCTTGAAAGGCGAGTAGTCTAGGTCCCTGACCTTCATAACCCTCTGCTGGCGCCTCTCCAGTTTCCACACATCCCTTCAGAACTGGAGAACCCAAGGATACAAATATTCCCAGTACAGTCTCATCATTATGCAACATAACAAAATAATAATTTCCCTTGTTCTACTGGCCTCAGTCCTTGCAATACGGCCCAGTATAGCATTTGTCTCATTTGCAACGAGAGCATATTGTTGGCTTATACTCAGCCTGGTGTCCACAGTGATGCTCAGGAACTTTTCAGCCAGGCTGGTTCTCCCCACCTCATGATAGATGAGGTTACCCTGCCACAAGTGCCAGACTCTGCACTTCTTGCTGATCTTCATGGATTTTATGTTGTCTCAACCCTCAGGTTTCTCAAGGCCCCTCTGAACTGGATCCCTACTGCTTAGCATGTTAACTACTCTTCCTAGTTTGCTAAGAGCCCATTCTGTTTCATCGCTTTTGTTATTGATGAACACACTGAACTGTGTCAACCCCAGTATCAACCGCATGGTAGTCTGTTTGCTGTCAACTGCTAAGTGAACATGAAGCCATTGAGAAATACCTTTGGGTCCAACAGTTCAGACCAGTTTCAATGCATTTAGCAGTTGCTCACATGAGAAGGCTGTGGGAGATGGCATGAGAACCTTACTAAAGTCAAACAACATTGTGTTCACCATTCTTACCCCATTCCAATAGAGTCATTCCATCATAGAAAGTAATCAGGCTTGTCAAGCATGATTTGGTTGACATTCGGGCTAAAAAATTCCCCTCAACAGTCTAGAAGTTTCCTGGATTGCCTGCACAGTGCTATGCTGCCTTCCCAGCAGTTCTCTGGGTGGCTGAAATCCCCCAGGAGGATGAGGGCCTGTAATCAGGAGATTTCTGTTTGTAGAAAGGCTCATCTACTCCGTCTGTCAGAGCTAACAGTTATGTGGAAAGCTGTCAGGCTTGAGATGCAGTCCTTCACTGGGAATTGAAATGGCCGTTCTTTCCCAAGATCAGGACCTAATTCCTTTCATTCTAACTGCCTTGTTCAAACCCCACTGCCTAAAAGGTAGAAACACTTAAAAAATCACAGAAAATCTAGACAATGAAGGACACCTTCCCTGCATCTCTCACATAAACATTATCAGATTAAAACTATGTTTAGACAAGACAGAAGACTGCAGCTGTGGAAATTGTAAATGTTCTTCAAAAAAGAAGAATGATCATAAAAGAGGGACTGGTGTAAATGCAAATGTTGAGCCAGCTCAAGCATGACAAAGTCTGAGAAACAACACTTCAGGTGCAGGGCTGATACAAGTTCAGAGCACTGGGTTATGCAGGGAGTTAAAGCAGACAGCAGGCACAATGACATGTTAAATTACCCACATGATGTATAGCTTAATGAACCCCCTTGTGTTGATCATGCTTGGCATTAATCAAGAGCCATGAACAGATTCCCTTATTTTCTCAATGCTGCTCTGATAAACTGCAATTTCATTTAACCTTGGACAGGAACTTTAATAGCTTCCACGGGACAACTGTCAATACTTTCCTGGGTATGCAGTGATTAAACTGCAACACAAGATGCATGTCATGAATTTTCTTCATTTGAAATTAGAATTTTCATTTTTAACAACTATTTGCATAAAATATGCTGAAAATATGGAAATATGTAAAGGTTTGTGTGATCCTTAGACAGAAATACACCAAGACAAAGGTTTTTAAAAAATAAAATAATTAACAACACATCAATTAACACATTGAGAGCTTCAAGTAACCTTCTGGTTGGGAAACAAGACAACAAAAGACAAGAATTCAAGGAAAGGCATGACAATATGTCCTTAAGTTAGCTCATTATGCATCACACATTTGACAACATTACAGGCTTCTTTAACCTTTCTTCAACACTTAGAGGCAGAAGGATTGGCAAAGATGGAGAAATGCTTTGTTTATCAACTTCAGTGGTTTCTGTAGATGCATTTGGGTGGTTTTCTTCTCTAAAAACAGAGGTTCACTTCTGTCTGCCTAAAGGGCACCACAGACAAAATGGCTAATAGATCCACTTAGCCTGGGTACCTGGATGTTACTAGTCCAGGTGAATGTCAAAGGGGACAAAAATTAAGACAAATATGGATTCAGTGCCTTTTCTAGGCAATCTGTTCTAACAAAGCCCTACAAACAAGTCCTTTCCCACTACTTTCATTTAAAAGCTAGTTTCATTTGTTGCCACTAGTGACAATGACAGAACAAATCTGGATTGTAAGTGACAGAAATTTGTTACTATTAATTAACAAAAATCTTCATTAAAAGTATGGACTACAATTACAGGAACAAGTAAACTACAGCTCCCCTCTACCTAAGCATCATCATTTGCTTTTGTAATTTTTTTCAGTGTTTTCTTTTCAACAAAACCTAACTAAACTTAATGAGAAAAAATATATTCTACACTTTCCTAAGACCACACTGGTACCAGTGAAAAGCACTGTTGACAGTAGCGGTATCAACCTATCTGCAACAGCACCCACTAAACTGAACTAGTGTTGGCTGCTGTGGGAGATTTAGGACCAATTACTCTCAACAAAATGACTTGCCAGAGCAGTGACACCCTGAGCATTCCGCAGACTCAATACTTCTCTTGTCCTAGCTTGAACCTTATCTCTCAGACAGGGTCAGCATGGCCTGGGACTTCCAGAAACTCCTCTTAAATTTCACCACTAAGGCAAAGTTATTCACACAAGGCAAAATATAGATATGATTTTGTTAGGACCTCTTTATGGTTGATTGACTGACTGCAGGATCCCGGTAACAGATGAAACCCAGCTCTTCTAACCCCTCTGAGATCCCAGAGGCTTGTTGCATGCCACTGGTGAGAAATTAAGCTCTTATTCTCTCTCTAAGAACATATTATTATTTGTGATTAAGTCTTTGCTCCAGGTGCTGTACAAATGTACATGCGAAATAGGAAATGGGTAGAAAGCAAACCAGAGACAAAGCATGACTCTGTCAGGATCATGCACAGGCTAAGATCAGAGTTGGAGAGAAAAACCAAGAATAGGGTGAACAGGGCCAACATAAGCATATAATTTAGGAGCAGATATTCCTAAACTGCAGGTATGAAGGTAGGGGAAGGTAAGGTTTCCAAAACTCCAGAAGAGGATGACAACTGTTGGGCTAAAATGCTGTCTTGGAAAATTCCCACTGGTGCAAGCTGGCTCATTTACAGGGGGGAATGCAAAAAATACTTCAGTGAGAAGGAAAAGTAAAAAGGTTCTGCTTCTCATCAAAGACAGAGCAAACCTACAGGGTAAGGCAGCACTGGCAACAAACAGGTTGACAGAATTGATACCTGGACCGTGTTTCAAGTACTCGTCCTGATTCAAGCAGGATACAAACAAACTGAATTCCAGCTCAGACTCTTCAAACCATATTATATCACCAGCCATACTGGTGCTAACTTGCAGCCCAGTATATCAAAGAATAATTTGTTGTTATTGAACTAGTGATACACTTATGAGGTGACAGCTACTAATGGTGACTGATGCCAACAGATTAAATACTTTGGTGTTGCTAAAAAGGATATATCAACAGATCTTACCACAAAATGGACTGTAGCTCAGTAGGGCCTAGAAAGCCCAGGGCAGTCACAACAGCTCTGTTGCAAACCCATTAGGTGCTCAGGAAGTGCTCTGAGCTACCCATTAGCACTTAGGTGAAGTTAACACACCAAAGGAATGTCACATGAGGTAGTAGCAGAGAAATCCATGCATAAGAAAGGTAATTGATGTTGTAAATGTGAACAAAGTATCTTTTCCTCCTAGCTTGAAACTGACCTCAGATAACACAACCACGATAAAAAAATTCCATTTATAACTTGGTTATAAGCATTGAAATCTATTGCGAAGGATCAAATAGTCTGCACAGAAGTTGCTTTATCATTTCTACCACTCAATTCTCAGGGTATGTTTACACTGAAGACTGAAAAGTGGGGCAGGGCAACAAAGATGGTTTGGGTAGTGCTGGCAATCCAACCACACCTCCAAAATGCAGTCTTCAGGACAGTTATACCCTCCAAGTGCAGATGTAAGCGCTGTTTGCTTAGTTAACTGCTTTGCTTGGTCTGGCAGTAGCTCAGATTTCTGCTTTCAGAATTCACTCTGTCTTTACAAAATTAAAAACTTATTTGTGGTGTGTTGGTTTGGGGCTGGCACAAGTCTGTCATACAAGATGAAAACCCGAAGTTCTGGCAGTCCCACATGTAGCTAGGTCACACACTCTGGAGTGAGTCACGAGCAAGAGCTCAAACCACATGCTGGGTTAAGGAAGCCAGGGTTGGGGAAAAGGACGGTGTACTCTTACTGCAGACTTCCATACTCAGTTGCCTTTTCTCTACTGAAACTACCTTAAATGCACCAAGAAAAAAGATGTTCCTATAGTTGCTGGAAGCCACTGAGGAAGCTGATTATATTCTGGTTTTGTTTTGTGTTTTTTTTTTCCCTCACAGTTCCTCCATGGGTTACATTTAAAGTCTACCCCTCCCACCAAGAAAAAGCAATGGTAATTTGATTCCACATTCTATATGCTGAAAAAAGGGCACTTTGTGAATAACTAGAGACTTGTCATGCTTTCTAAAGGATTGTAACGACCTGGACAGCACTTAATATAAATTTAGAGACACTGCTGAAAGAATGCCTCATGCTTGCGCTTCAACATGAATCACAGATTCTCAGACAAGATGTTTACAATCAAGTACTCTGCCTTCCTGCACAATCCACGCTACAGGAATTCTCCCAACAATTTCCACCTCAAGCCACTGCTTGTGGTAGAACTGCAGTGTACCTTCAGGAAAATATGCAGGTTTGATTTAATACCTATAAAATTGATTGCGTCCTTTGGCAGTCTTTTCCACTGGTTAATTGCTCTGCCTCCTCAACAGTTTCCAGTTTGAAAACTGTTGACTTTGACTTCTGCCATTGGATCAAGTTGTATGTGGCTTTTTCTTTTTTTCTTTTCTTTTCTTCTCTTCTCTTCTCTTCTCTTCTCTTCTCTTCTCTTCTCTTCTCTTCTCTTCTCTTCTCTTCTCTTCTCTTCTCTTCTCTTCTCTTCTCTTCTCTTCTCTTCTCTTCTCTTCTCTTCTCTTCTCTTCTCTTCTCTTCTCTTCTCTTCTCTTCTCTTCTCTTCTCTTCTCTTCTCTTCTCTTCTCTTCTCTTCTCTTCTCTTCTCTTCTCTTCTCTTCTCTTCTCTTCTTTTCTTTTCTTCTTTTTCTCTTTCTCTTTTTTCTTTTCTTTTTCTTCTTTTCTTTTCTTTTATTTTCTTTTCTTTTCTTTTCTTTTCTTTTTATTTAAGAATCTTATTGCCTCAGCTAATACCTTGCTATGCAGAGGGTTATAGACCACAGTCAAGTTGCTTCTTTACCTTTTAAATAAACTAAGTAGATTAAGTTCCTTCAGGTTGTCACTGTAAGGAGTGCTTCCAAGCCTCAAATCATTCCTACAGCTTTCCTCTGAATCTGCTCCAATTTTCCATCATCCCTTTAAAAAGTTAATATCTTAATGGGACACAACATTCTTACGGCAATGCTGATGTGCAGATGCTATGTATTAATGACAGACAAATCTCAGGCACCTCTCTAATGTCAACAAACATTATTTAATCTAAGAGAAAAATGCATGTGAAGTTGTCTTAGAAAAAGTTTATTTTAATTATTACTAAAGAAATCTTTTACTGGTAATTTAGCAGTCCGTCACAGTACAATAAATCCAGGAATAAATATGTAAAAGTTTTAATTTAACAAGAACAGCATGAAGCTTGAAGGCTGATTTAACAGATACTGCCAAGTTCAATCACCTGATGTTAAGTTGGAAAACATTTCCTTGGTGCCATGAGAAAACACTGTTGGCTACAAAACTAAGGCAGAACTAATGTTAGATTTTCTATATATTGAACAAAGTAAGACTCTGGTCCCTAACCTATACCATATTTGGCAAATCAAGATGAAGAATTAAGCCAGAAGAGCAAGCAATGAGCAAGAACACTTGGAAGGTTTACTTCAGCATGATTCCCTGTAAAATCCAGTTTAATAAAGGCAAGAGATTCACGGTTAAGCTGCATGCCATCTGAATAAACTACCTTTAAATAAGAGGTGGCATTTTCACTTTCTTTCTCAAACTGCAGATACATTCTATAGCCCATGACAAATCTAAGGATCTACAATAAATACTGGATGTGATAGCTGTGAGGCTATAGAACATGTTTCCTGTCACAGAGATAAGGGCTCTTTTGGGACAGATTTTGTAACCTTTGGCTTTGCCCAAGTCTTCCAATTGATTTGGCTGAGATTATATATTCAAAATTCCTGATTTATTTTGCCCCACTTTCTTCCAAATACTTCCTGTAAAGAGGCTGCCTACAGGTCACAGGTAGGTAGGTGGCAGTTTACACTGACCCTTTTGCTCTTCCTACAGGGTGCCCATAGCCACCAATTCTTTACTCCAGGCTGATAGAACTGGTGGGAAACATTTCCATCCAGAATGGTCCCGTCTTCTCCTAAGCAGAGAGAAACAAGCAATAATTTTGCCAGAGATCTCAGTAGCAGGGAACTCTCTTTATTACAGCTGATAAAAGAGGTGTTGCATGTACGTCCTCCCACCCAGGTGTGCATACTTGCATCTAGTGAGGTCAAATTCAGTCCTGAAGCAAGCTGTTTTCATGGTATCAGTATCTATTTTGCTTTATTTTAGGGGAATTTCCAGTAGGTTGGCATGCTATTTTTTTTTTTTTTGCCATGTAAATGTTGTTACTAGCTTTACTTTCATGTACATAATGAACCTAAGTGTATGGCTGGTAGATAAAGGTTTTGATTTATTGAATTATGTCAGCCAAAGTTTAGAATTACATTTATGCTGAGTTCATTTGTACTGCTAGAGAAAAGCTTTCCAGAGTAGCAGCAGTACAAGTATTAACTAGGCAGTTACACAAAACTCTAGTGCAAAAGAGAGGAGAGAGATGAAAATACTTCAAAGAAAAAAAAGTGAAAAAACCATTCATCTATTTAGGTATGCTAGCACTGTGTTTTATTACCAGTCAAAAGTCATTAACTAACACAAATACTAAGGTAAACTATTCCTAAAATGAAAACGGAATCTGCAACCCAGTCAACAGATGCAAATCACTAAGTCATTTTTGCAAACAAATATTTGGAATAGCTTTTTAAAGAAGACATATTTTAAGTAGGAAAGTGTATAAACTGAAATTACTTAAGTCAGTCTGTTTTATATTTAACAACATATTCTGAACATTAGGTATTTTGATGACTAAAATATTGATAGTATATATTTATATAGTACTAGTGATCTGGAAGAACCAGACCTCAAGATGATTTAAAGACTGTAGGTCTTGAAGCCTCACAGGTGAATGGATGACGCTTACAGAAAATAGAGAGAGAGCTGGTACCAGTTTGTGCTTTGCTGCTGATTCTAGCCAGAGAAAGATTCCACTGCAGGCAATCCATGCAAAATACACCTTCCTGCAGAAGCAGGCAAAAGGAAGAAGGTATTACATTAAAAACTGAAGCTCTGCTTGAGCTAGAGTCTCCATTCTATCAGCAAACATTAATACACAGAAAATCGCAGTGTCTGTGTGGGAAAGGAATGGGAAAGTGATTGTAAAACCCTGAAATGCCTACATTGCATATAAATGTTCTGGAAGATTCCTTTGAATGTCTTGGAAAACACTAATATAAAAAGGTTTGGTGTTCACACTCCTAACTTAATTCTGCTGTCTTAGCCACTGTGCAAATGCACAACAGTGTGATAGAGGACTCACCAACTCCCCTTACTGTCAAGAAAAATTAGACTAACCTAAAACTTTTGGCTGATTCAAGGTCTGTTGTGGAACAGCATACTTCTGAAGTACTCTTCAGATCTCATGGATGCTTCAGGACATGACATTAACAATATATTACAGCATAAAAAAAAATAAAACCCAACCAACCGTGCTTTAATTTCTTTTTTTAAACTGTAAGAACTAAATGGGAGAGGATTTATTCAGAACTTTTCTAATGTGGTATATGATCAGTCTTAAAAGACAGAAACCATCTTGCAGAATATTTGTATTTCAAATACTTATCTGGGGTTATTTATATTCTTGTCACTCCCTCTACCCCCAGCTAACATGGAGTCAGATTCTATTCTCAGTTAGCCCAATGAAAGTCCACTGAAATCAATGGAATTACTTTGGATTCACTCCAATGCAACAGAGAACAATGGCACTGAACATCACTATTGTGCTTTTGCACCTAAGCTGCTCCTTTAAAATATAAGTATTTAAAAAAAACTCTTTAATCTCAATGGAAATATATCTGCTTTTTTCTTCACCTGGAAATTTTAAGTGAGTAGCAGTGTCCAGTCTGTTTACAGATGCACTTTCTTCCGATGTGCTTGTAAACAGTCTAAACTGACCTCCCTACCCCCCCTCCCAGTACCTGGTTCCAATCACACTCAAATCATGTTACTTATTATTCCTACTACGAAAATCATCGAATACAGTAAGTAAAGATTTATTATATCTCTTTAAGAAATAAATAATTCATTGAATACATTAGCTGGAGTATTGTAGACTTTCTGAAAATCAGCAAGATAGCTATTTCTTGCAGCTTATATGGTTTAGAATGCTTTTAATC
The DNA here is from genome assembly GCF_000699245.1 of Pterocles gutturalis. NCBI lineage: Eukaryota > Metazoa > Chordata > Aves > Pterocliformes > Pteroclidae > Pterocles > Pterocles gutturalis. Next base: position 33,153 of record NW_010120404.1, read on the forward strand.
TTGGAGTAGATAATAAGTTATGTTTCTGAAAAAAAAAAGAAAAAGGGGGAAAGGAGAGTTATGCAAATAAACAATAAGGCTTTCTCCTCTGAAAAGTGTCTGTGTTCAGAAAAGCATTTAAAGATGCAAATAAAATTAATGATTTGCTTAAAACAATACAATTTAATATTCAAAATTCTATCCTGACAAAGGATAATAGTTTTGTCTGAAATGAGCTTGAAATTAGCATAACAAGAAAATCTAACCTGGAAAAGGTTTACATTTATTTTGGAAACCATCACATTTGTTAAGAAATCTTGGATAAAGCGAGAATAGAGAAAGGAGAGCAGCAGATACTTTTAACTGTGTTTAAATAACCAGACAAACAAAATTTAAAAATATTCTCATTCTTTCCAGCACTTGAAGTGTTCAGTAGGTGACAGGTTTGAAATTACCAGATTATGGTTCAGTCACAAATAATAGAAGACCACAATGTTCATTGACTGCTCCAGGTCACTATGAAAATCCAAGTCTTTGGTCTTTGATCTAAAGACAGATGACATACTAAAAATAGACCTACATCCTGAAGTGAGACAGAAGGAACCAGCAGTCTTTTTTTTTATTGTAAAGGTCTTACAAATTCTTTAGCTGGGATCAAGTAATCTTATCTAGGAATCTGGTCATAACTCAGAATAGGCTTAGTAAAGATTATTCATTTGGATCAGATTAAATTTCTGAAATATCAGGTTTGCATCCAAAGATATGTACGGGCAGTTTAATCTAACATGTGTGTCTTAGAATTTGATTGTTGTGGATGTTGCCATTTCATTATAAATGAGAAAGGTATTCAGTTGTGCTGAATGGGGATATTTATATGTAAATATAGGAAATTTTGCTTTGGCAATAACTTCATTTCTGGGATGGAAGTTTATGTGATACTCCAAATGCTACATTAACCACCAGAAAAAAACTGACACAAAGCAAAGCCAAAAGACTGACCACATTTAGTGCCTTACTTCTATCCAGCAGCCGCTACAAAACTACGCAATGAGGCAAAAAAGATGATTCGAGCCAAATTCGATCCTGGTGTAGGTCCCCTGGAAATCAATACATTTGCTCCCAGAGTGAACCTGGCCACATGGCTGCCTTATGCAAGTGGTCACTGGGTTCACTGACACAGAAAACCCTTCGCATCTTTGCGAGGAAAACGGGAAAATACAGAGATGATCACACAAAATATTTATGTTGAAAGTATGGTCATGTTGCAAATTTAAGCCTTCTCAACTTCTGAACAATCGGAATTAAGCTTGCTTTTCCTACTTTAATTTGAGCTCGTTGCACATATGCATGATAATAAGTCTTTAACTGCACAGACACATACATCATTCAGTGCATAGGATGGACGATGCTCCCTGAGTGAGCAGCTGTTCAATACTCTTTTTATTCTTATCACTCAATATGTGGCTCCACGCCTTCCTTACTGCATATCATTCAAACCCTGTGCAGAATACTGAATTATTAATATATTTATGGGTGTTTCTATAGCATTCTCTCCTAGGGTTTCTGAGTGCTTCCCAAACACTAACTAATTTATCTTTAAACCTGTGAAGTGAGACTGTACTATTAGACCCACTTTACAGATGGGGAACTGAAGTGCTGAGCTGTTATGGCCAAGACAGACAAAAATGTCCACTAATTTGGGGTCCTCGGTATGATGTGCTTAGAGCTAGATTTTCCAAGATACTTAGCATTTTTATGGTACTTCATACATTTAAAGCATGAGTCCCACTGATTTCAGCAGCATCAGTCAGTACTCGGCACATCCGTGAATCGGTCCTGAGTATAAGTTGTGCACTCAGAAAATAAGGAATACACAGCAAGGGCATTCCACCTATGGAACGTTCACTTGAATCACGTGAGGAACCTGAGTCTGCAACAGAGACAAAACCAGGATAGATAAGAGGTCGCTTCTAGCATTTTGGTTCCAGTAGAATCCCTTTATCCACCTTAACACTCAGCTGTTCTCACCAAGAGAGCTTGCTTTCTCCCTATTTTGTTTCATTTATGGCAGCCTCTCACTTTTTCTTGATATTCCAGCAGATGACAGCTTCTTAAGTTAAAGCACCCTGGCTCATTCCCTGAGAATCCACTGTGCCTGTGCCCAGAACAAAGTGGGAATGCTGCAGGGAAAAAAAAAAAAAAAAAGGGACTGTATATTTTAAGATGGATTCATAACATGAAGGCGGATATTTCAGGCTGGCAAGGAAAAGTTAATGCTGTCCTTTTCTAATCTCTCAGATGAATGCACAACCCACAACTTTAAAAGATTTTTGTGTGCTGATTTTTAGGATACAGTTTCGTCAACCTTCCTCTTTTTTTTACCCTCCTGACTAAACAGGGTTTCTGCCCTGTAGAACCACACTGTTGCTCAGGGTGGCTGTAAAATCTTGAGGCAAATCTTGAGGGGAGTTTGTGCTAGTAGTGTCTTTCTCCTTAGAGTATACACCTTGTGATCCTACCTCTCGCTTTTTTAAGTCCATCTAGACCTATTCAACAAAAGAATTCCACAATCATTCTTAAAATAAGCTAAAAAATGCTTGTTCCAAAAATTAATTTTGGAACTGATGGGATTGTAAATTCTGAACCATTTTTTTCTTTAAACTGTCTGAAAGTTTCAAGATTTGGCAGATCACTGGTATGGAAAATTTACCAGTTTTAATTACAAATTTGACATTATTATAAGAAGCATGAAAATAGAGCCTTAGAATGGCAACTATTGAACTACCTCAACTTCAGATTTGGAAGGAGGTGGGGATGGACAATGTCAGTATATTTATTGCTGTTTTAATTTTGACTGTTCTCATTGCCTTATTTTCTTACATTATTACTCATAACCCTTTGATTTTTTTTTTAAAGACAAAATTATTTATCCTGATAACTATGAGCTTTTTGTTGTTGCTGTCTCCGCGGCTTTTTTGGGGTGCTGGGGTTTTGGGTTTTTTTGTGATACATTATCTTTTTGTACATGGTCATGTTTTATATTTGGCTACTTGGTGATTTTCCCCCTCTTTTGTAACCTGGTTACCTTTTAAGGAATGTAAAAGTTTTGCACTGGGGTGCATTTAATACCTACACAGAGAGGCAGTCTTTGAATAGGCAGGGATTTGGCAGCTATAGCCACTGTACTCTGCTTCTTAGCAGCCTGTTGAAACTCTAATGACTGATCTAATAAGCCAGAAGTATTAGAAGGTCAGAGTGAACAACATTGCTCAGTTTGACCTTCCATTATTTATGGTTTGTCACATCAGCTATATAAGCTCCAAGCCAGGGGTTGATAAGGAGCTGAATCAGCAGCACAGGCATGACACTGCAACATTCTCGCTTTGTGTGAATAGTGACCCTGCATTGTGGTGACCTGTGCAACCACCCATGACACATGTCCCTAAAGGTGGTCCCTGCCTGTTCACTATTTCATGTAGAAACTCTTTTTGTAAAGTTTGGAATTAACAATAAAGTTGGCATTCAACTATCTTTTTTTCTTTTCCTTAGAAGGTCTAGACCCCCAAATAATCTTTGAATTCAAAGGCTCCTCTTTTCATAACAGATCTACTTTCACACTGTTCAGAATGCAATTTAACTATTAGCTAAATTGTGTGGTGAAAAAAAATCCAAACACAGTCTAGAACTCGGGGGTAATCACATATCCCTCACCTGAGACAGAAGGAGCTCACCCAAGCAGCAAAATTGCTTGGGAGAGCAAGGACTGGGCTAGACAGTGACTCGCTGCCTAAGGTCAACTCCCATCTGCATTCTAGCAAAGGGAAAAATGGACTGGAGTAGGGTTGGAGCAAGCCAGCGGGTGAGTTTTGCAGTCTTCAGTGTGTTAGATTCTCAGTGGGATCACAGAGATAGCAAGAAGACATATACTGGAACAGCCCCATAGGCTACTCGTCCTGCTGTGGGATAGTAGAGAACCTAAATAGTCCAGGAAGGCAGTGTATGTACTCTGTGATCCAAGCCAGGAAATGATGCGAGGCAGCCACACGTATATCAGACGTTTCAACGTTGTTCACTCGTAGGTAAACCCAGGTACCCGTGTTAACAGCTCTATTTTCCTTTGTTACATTAATTTTATAATTTTTATACTGTCATGATGCAAATGTGAATGTTATTTTAATGGATCCTAAGGTAATCAATAGTAGTGTTGCTCCTTACTTCAGCAGAGAGAGCAGTTTTCCTGGAAGCTGACAAAGTGACAATCTTGGTCAGGTCATTAAATGCTGCGAATTTGTCTCTTCTTACTTCATATAACTTAACAAATCATGAAAACATACCTTTGAAGGTTGCCAATCCAAAGCACAAACTCCATGTCATAAGTAATAAGGAGTTTAAGTGTGATTCCTTTTCATTAGACAATGGCAGACGCTCTGAGTTGCTTCAGTGTCTATGTACTCATTAAACTCTTCCTAAGCTCATTAACTTTCAGGATCTGCCTCCCCTAAAAGATTTGGGGGAGGTACTCAGTCAAGATATCCCCAAGGCCAGTTGGGGATTGCTAACTCTTGCAATTTTATTGTGAGTTTCACAATATTTGGTGAGTTTCCCCAAGCTTCAGACCACAGACCAAAATGCTCTTGCAAAATTCTCAGCTCTCATTAAAAAGGCACACAACAAAACCAAATTCTATTCTGCAGTTTCACCAAAAAGGGCCTAAAATTATTGCATACCCCAAACTCATAAACCAGAAGGAAAATGCAAAATACTTAATTTGTATCATCTCATGAGAAGGCTGTACAGAATTGGTTTGACTTCTGTTACAAAGCCCAGGGAAATTCCTATACACAGTGACCAGGAAAAAACTTACTGGGATATTTCTACTGGAAAATGAAATTTACAGGCCAGGGCTGACTTAGTTTACTTTATAAATAAGACAGCTAACAGGATTGTCTTTTACGAGGAATAAGAGAAGGCCAACAACTAATTCAGTTAGATGTTGCTTCCCCCAGCAGACACATGCAGGAAGATACCCACCTTTGAGCAGTGTTCTGAGTCCCTTCCCTTCCTTTAAGCTACTGTTCTTTTGACTAAAAACTTCCCTCCCACTCCAAGTATGAGATTCTAACACTATGGAGACAGAGTAGCAGAGGCCTATACACCTGAGGAGGCACCAAATCAATTGCCGTCTCCAGAAATCTGAGGTCCTAGATGAGGATGAGTACATCCTTCCACACAGGGCAGAGACAAGTTTGATACGTAAGTGGAAAGAAACAGAAGGCATTGTTTCAGTTCCTGACCCAGAGAGACTGGAGGGATAAGAGGAGCTCATCATTCACAATTCTCTTCAGTGCAGGAGATTTTGCTGTTTCTGGGTTTTTTTTTTTCTGAATTTTGCAATAGAGACTGTGGACCCAAGCCAGTTCTTCTATCTGTAACTAGTAAGAACCAGTAACAATTTTTTATTTGGTCTTTTTATGCAAGCTTGGATACTATTTTTTTGCAGTTGGCAGTGACACATTAAAATTTCCCCTAAATATGATCTGATACAGTCCAGTAAGTTCTCCTTGTTCCAGCACTTGCTAACAGTAAATTCGTTGAGATTAGACTTGCAGTTATGTGGAAAATGTCATTCATTTGCTGTTATTTAGGAAACCTTAAATGGATCAAAACCACCCTTAGAGAGAAACTGCCTCCTTTCTGCTGCCATTCTTCTGTGCCCAAGATCAGCAGACAAACAGTAAGCAGAGCTCTTGAATCTAAGCAGGAGGTAACAGTGTGACTGAGCTGCTGAGCTGTTCTTTCGGCAGCAGCGTGGATGTAAGCTTAATCAAAATCATCATGTAACCACAGCCTAACTGTTACCATGTGTGTGACAGGCAGCCTGATGGCCTAACTTCAGATTGTGGATTCCCCTGGACAGCAGAAGTGGGTTTCACAATGCCTAAATCCCTCTGAGCATTTTGCACTTTGTGATGCTTTCCCCAAATCTCGGGACTGTGAAGCTGAAATTGTAGGTTACATAGGTGTATGCCTAATGCTGTTGTTGCTGGTTGGGACTCTGGGGTTTATTACAGTAGCTATTAATTGTGATAATAAGAAAAGCAACACACAGTCTACTATTGACTAATAGTTTGTCTACTATTGGAAGAGGACAGTATAATTAATTCAACAAATTACTTTAATTTCTATTATGTTTTTTTTTTTTTTACTAATTTGTTGGCTATTAAACTAAAGAACTGATGAGGTTAGGTGGTTAAACATTTATTTTATGTGGTAACTTATTCTTCTCAGCCTCTTCCATCCGCTTCTCTTCCTTCCCCTCCCCTTCCCTCTCTCCTCTGCTCCACACGGACATATTTCAAAAGATGCCATTTTTGAGCTTGCAAGGAATAAGCTAATTTACATCCCTTGTTTTCATCTTCATCCAGCACTCAGCAGTTGTAGTTTAACTCCCAACCTGTAAGTATAAATATTTTCTGCTTTACACTCATGTATACATCTGCAATTTACATGCCCATGTGCCACTTGCCTAGGTATAAATTATTTCTAACCACTTTAATTTCAATTAAAATGTGTTTTATTAACAAATGCAGGTTCAGAGTAAACTAATTAGACATTAGAAAAAACATATAGTAAGACTGAAATTCCAAAGACCTTTAAACTGCAAAATACATTATTCAAGCAGTGGGAAAACAATACAATTACATGCAAGGGCTTGTAGAGACTTGTTTAATGCATGATGAACATGCTGACCAAATACTCAGTCCTCCTACCTCTCCATCCCAGAAGTATCTGAAAGGAACAGGACAGCTGTAGTCTTCCTGATTTTGGGCCATTGCAGAAAATGGGATGACAGATGTTGAGCTATTCTTTCAGCGCAGGCGGGAACTCCTCTCTGTCAAACAAAGAAGATTGACAGTCTCAGAGCCCAGTTTATTTGTATAAAAAAGCCAGCTGCTTCTTTAGCAGTTGAAGGCAGTATTCCTAGCATAGCAGAAAGTAGATGAATAAATTAATAACTACTAACATGATGTTATCTGTTGAATGACTCTGTGGAAACAGTAATTCCATAAAAAAGTAGCATAGACTTAATGTCAGTTTTCCCCACAGAATGAAATGTTTCTCTACTACTGAACATATCAGGTTCCTAAATTCATACTTGAAGCTGTCCCCAAGTTTTGTGCAAGATCTAATTAATACTTACCACTATCATATAAGAAAAATGGACTGCAACTTGCATAAAAAAATAACAGTAATTTTAAGCTTTCTGCCTCATGGTCAATTTTTTCCCCACTGTTAACAAATTTCTAATTTACCAATGAATGCACTTTAACCATTTCAGAAAATCCATTTATCTATTCAATTTCTATCTACTTTTAATACAGCATGATACAAACTGATACTTAAAGGGTAGTTCTTCACGGTACTAGTCATTTTTCTCATCAGCCAATAACATCTAAGGAAAAAATAGTTTATCCCATAAAAGTAAATTTCGAATGTCAGTATCTGAAAAATACAGAGACAGCACCCAGGCAAATTATGGTCCAATTGCAAATATTTACAATCACTAAAACTGCAAATTCCTTCTAATTAACTGTCATCCCCCTCAGCCCGACAGACTCGGACCCGAGCGTGGGGAAACATGTGATTTACCGTTATCTACCTGTGCACGCTTTGCGTGTGTTATTTTGAAAACCTGAGATTCGGGGCTGTTGGTGATGAAACTCTCCCAACTCCCAACCCAGTTAACGACCCCCGGGCCTCGTCTCCGCACAAGCAGCACCAGCCGAGGCCGACGGGGGCACCGGGGCGGGCTCCCCTCCGCCGCCGGGACGGCCAGGGAGCGTCGGGGAACCGGGACG
>NW_010120405.1:0-11077 GCF_000699245.1 Pterocles gutturalis
GACCACAACTCTTTGAGTTCCACCATCCAGCCAATTCCTTATAAAGCAAGTGGTCCTTCCACCAAATCCACATCTCTCCAATTTAGCGACAAGGATGTTGTGTCAAAAGCTTTGCACAAGTCCAGGAAGATGAGCTTCAGTTGTTCTTCCCTTATCCACCAACACTCTAGCCCCATCGTAGAAGACACCAGACTTGTCAGGCACGATTTTCCCTTGGTGAAGCCATGCTGGCTGTCACCCATCATCTCCTTATTTTCCATGTGCCTCAGCATAGTTTCCAGGAGGATCTGCTCCATGATCTTGCTGGTCACAGAGGTGAGACTGTCTGGTCTGTAGTTCCCCGGGACCTACTTCTTTCCCCTTTTAAAAATGGGGGTTATGTTTCCCCTTTTCCAGTCTGTGGGATCTTCCTGAGTATATATTCCAACATCTTCCTGAGTACATATTTAGAACACAGACATATTAATCAAGCGGCTTCCAAGTGAAGAAAAACTGTGAATGTAAAGAACTGATTAATGTAATTAGGTGTCAAAATTTCCTTTTATCTAGAGAAAGATGAAATGTGTTGTCAGATTAATATAATGCCAGAAAGAAAGTTGCAAGGCAAGTGGTTCTTATTCTTCAAAGCCAGAATTCTGCCAAGTAATACTTTGTAAGATCATACCGCTGTAAAAATATACATAATGACAAACACACATAAGAATTTATTAGTGATTTATATCATAACTAAGACAGGCACAAATCTTCCAGCGGGGACTGATATCCACTTTGGGCAGCACACGTGTTTGTTTCAGAGTTAAAATTATGAGAAAGTAGTACAGACAATGACTGTACACCTACAGTAGGTTTGATTGCATTTTATGAATTTGTGTTAACTAAGGGAGGAAATGTGTCTGTTTTCTTAATCTTCCCACATACTCTTCTTCGTTTATTTAGGCCCTGATCCTACACTCACTTATATATGCAATTAACTTCTAGCAGCTGAATAAGCCCCAGTTTCAGCAAGGACATCTTCCCTGCTTTAAGTTTAAAATGCACGTAAACATTGCAGGGTGGGAACGTTTTGTAATGTTCCATGATTATCCCAAAATACTGTCTACTTTCTGCGACATATACATCTGTATATAGAAGGAATAACACAGAATCAGAACAATGAATCACAGCTTAGCTCACAAAGACATCAAAACTGGTATTTTAGGAGCCTGCTCCATGTAGGACAGTCCTCTGGGTCTGAACTATTTTTTGTACATTGTGATGTAAGCAAATTTGGCAGAATAAGTTAGTGTTTTAAAATAATTAACTCCAGGAAACAAATTATGTCTTGGAGTTAGACAGAGGGGAAATTGTCCTCCACACTCTTCTGCACTGCAAAACCAAAATGTATGCAAACAGAACAGGAAGAAAAGGCAACTGATATTAGGTGTGGTATTGATCATGCTAGTGATATTAATAACTTTGGCTGACAGCTTTTCATTTTCTGCCTTTAGACATTTTTTCATGCTCAGGATCTGATTTTTTTCTGAGAAATACTTCCTGAAATCAGAGACTTCAGTTTTTATATTTAGAGTTTAACTTGTGCAGCAGTAGAAGGACAATAATCCAGGAGCTGATGTTGTCATAGTTGCTGCAGTAACAGGTTTGCTTGTGTTAAGGCAGAGGTATACATAGCCTCTGTCCCAAACAGCTGAAGTTGCTATTTCATGGAATTTTCATGGAATTATTAGAAATTCAGCTAGAACACCTACCTAATTCAAAGCCTATTTAAGTCACTGGAAAGCCTTTCATGGGTTTCTGTGGGTGCTGGCGTATATGTCAAATGCTTATGGGATATGCTGTGGTTCCTCACAGCCTCGTGATCCTTAATCCCGCTTTCAAATGAAGTTGTAATTTGAGGCTCATTCTTTTGAAAAGAGACTGATCCAGTTCCCCATCCTTAGGGTACATCCCCACTTCTCTACTGGAATGAGAAGAGGAGGGTGTCTTACATATATCAGGATTAGTCAGCACCATGCTGCTAAGCAAAAAATATGGTGCATGATGAAACAATACTTAAGATTAACAGACAAGAAGTAAGGAGGTTACTAAATCCTTCTAGGGCAGATTGATAGGCTGGACATGAGCTGATGGGTCAGATACTATAATAAGCACACGCTCAAAGGCCTCCCTTCCTGTGAGCCATTTAATGTGACTGTAGTCACTGCAATAGGGTCCTTCTGAGGCAGTGTGCAAGAGCTGCAGAGAAAGATTGACCACAGAGTTTGTGGTCAATGTAATATGCCTGGCCATGAGCCCCTGAAAGGACAGAGGACAAGAAAGCACTTTTCAAAAATCCTTCACCTCCCCCCTTGGAAGGGAGGACAAGAGCATTGTTTACTCAGCCTCATAATCAGCAGGACCATGAGGGAAAGGTGAAAAGTCATAGGGTTACAGTAAAATATTCCTGTGTTCTTCTCCAAGTTGTGGGGTTGGGTTTTTTTTGTTTTTGTTTTGTTGGGTTTGTTTGGTTTTTTCCAAAAGCATTTTACAGTACTTCAAAACAAAATGAGAAAAGGAAGTGGAAAGGGAAAGGGTGGCGCAAGAGGGAAAGGGAGAAGGGAGAACAGAGAACAGAGAAGGAAGAACAGAGAAAGGAAAGAAGGAAAAGGGATGAGGGAAAAGAGGAAAAGGAAAAGCGATGAGGGAAAAGAGAAAAAATAAAGAGGAAAAGGGAAAAGGAAAAGGGTACATTATTTGACCCATCTTTAGACAAATATGTAAAGTGGAAAAGGGATATTTGATTCCATGCAAATACCGGATTTAGTGTTACTGGTGGCTGATCTAGTGTTAGCAGCCTACCAGCTCTCTAATGTCTTTTAACAAGCTTCAGGAACAGCAGTGGATTGAGACAGCCAAGCATGACCCAGGGCTTACAGTGCTACGTATACTCATCCTCCTGGTCTTTAACTGGCCTTTTCTGTGATCATGGGCAAGTCATGTAAAATCCTGCAGCAGTCAAGGAAGATGTCTTTGCAAGAAAACAGGCTGAGCAACAGCTCTGGGCAAAATGACGTGGGGGTCCTGGTAGGCAGCACACCCAACAGGAGCCAGCAGCACGCCCAAGCAGCAAAGACTGCTGACAGCATTGTTGGTTGTAATGACAGGAGCACAGCCAGCAGCAGGAAGAAAAAGATTATTCCCCTTTAGTTGACACTCATTAGACCACTTGTGGAATGCTGCATCTGGCTTTGGGACCCCAGCAAAAGAAAGACATTGATAAACCAAAGCATATTCACCAGATTGCTGTACGAAGTCAGGCATTCAATCCTTTAGTTACTTCAGTTGCCCTTTAGTGGACTTGTCCAGTATGTCCATGTCTCTCCTAAACTGGGAAGTCCAGAGCTGGACGCAGTGCTCCAGATGTATGGCCTCACCACTGAGAGGAAGGATCACTTCCCTCGTCCTGCTGCCTATGCTTTTCCAAACAAAGCCCAGGGTGCTCTTGGTATTTGCCACTCTGTACGTTGCTGGCTCATTATCAGATTGTTCACAAAAACCTCCAAGTCCTTCTCAGCAAGGGTGTTTTCCAGCCAGTCATGACTCAGCTTGTACCAGGTTAATCCTCACAAGGTGAGGACTTGACATTTTCCTTCAGAGAGACCTTGACAGGCCTGTATTGACAGAAATCTCCTGACCTTCCGCTAGTAGTGATGGGCATCCAGCCAGACTTCATACCACTGATAGCATCCCTTCAAGCACATGTAGCTCAGACAGTTGTCAATCCACCTCACCATTCACTTATCTAGTCCATATTTCGTGAGGTTTTCGATGTGAATGTTAGAGGAGACAGCACTGAAAATTTTGCACAAGTCAAGACCACAAATATCAACTGTCTTTCCCTCACCCACTGAGCTTGCCATTCCATTGCAGAAGGCTCCTGAGGTCCTCGGGCATGATTCTCCCCTTCACAAATATGTGCTGACTACTCCTAATCCCTTTGTTCTTACTGGGTCTGGAAATGGCTCTCACAATTATGAGCTCCCACACCTTCCCAGGGACTGAGGTGAGCTGACAAGCCTGCAGCTCCCCAGATCCTGCTCCTTGCCCTTCCTGATATTAGGAGTGACACTGGCTTCCTTCCCACCTCGGGATCCTGTCCTGATCACCAGGATTTTCCAGAGATAATCAAGAGTCCTATCTCAACAACATCAGGTGGTTTGATGAGCTCTTATGGATGCGTCCTATCAGGTCCCATGGACTTGCGTATGGCCATCTGGTTTCGATGCTCCCTCACTCTGCCCTCCTCAATGGAGGGTGAATCTTCATTGTTCCAAACTTTCCCAGTGGGCTCAGGGGCTCAGTTTCCTGAAGGGAAATCCTACCAGTAAAAAGCAAAGCAAAAAGACACCAAGTACCTTGGGTGTTTCCATGCCCCTGTCACCAGGTTCCCTGCATCATTCAGCAGCAGGTCCACATTTTCTCTAGTCTTCTCTCTGCTACTGGCATACCTCTACAAGCCCTTCTTGTTGCTTTTCACATCCCTTGCTAGATTTAACTCCACATGGGCTTTGGCTTTCCTGACCTCATTACTGTACTCTCAGGCTATGTCTCTGTATTTCTGCCATGCCAGCTGAGCCTGTTTCTACCTCTTGTACGCTTCCTTCTACTGTTGGAGTTTAGTCAAATGAAATATCACCAGAGATGAATCAGAGCTTGGATGCTACACCGGTTTACGTTCTGAAACTGTTTTACAGTAAAACCCAGTTATGAGCTATTCAGAATATCCATGCAACGTAGCTAGTGCTTATAGGAAACTTTGAAGCATGTCTTGGAGCAACAGCCTTTTCTCTCAAGAGTCATCAACTTACTCTTTAGCAGACAGCACAAAATTAAAAGGTGGCTTCTGTTCTCCTTGAGTTAGGTGATGTGTATCCCTTGTAAGATTGGGCTGTAAGACAGATATTAATTTAAAATACTTCAATTCTTTGGTAGGGCACATCCGTTGTTTCACACTCCTCATATGCAAATACATTAAAATTAGTGTTTGCCCCTATTACTCAATCTTTGGGAGAATTCTACCTGCACTCTACTCTCTGCAGTGTCTCTGACTTTCTATGTTTTGGAATAGGAGCTACTTGAGATGGGAATGTTACATGGCTAGAATTCACCACAGTCCAAACTGCTGGCTAATTTTCTTGGTTTTTAAACCTGCTCTAATTGTGTGGCTGGCCAAATGGGAAAAAAAAATTAGTGGCCTAGAAATAGTGGTAGTAAATAGACATCCTCTCTTAAATAGGGAACATTAGTGACATTTCGCCAAGCTGCACAATCCTCTTTCTAGCCAAGGCACACTGTGTAAATTGGTAAAACTACTGCATGAATTCGGTCCAGTGTGAAGATACTCCATGAGAAAAATCAAATTAATCCGCAGTTCACACACCAAAGGAAATGGGAAAAAAATCACAGCCAAAAGAACAGGCAGCCTACAATACCAGTGTTTGATTGCACATGTTAGAATAAGAAATAAGTTCTTTGTAGCCCTTGGAATATTCCAAACATAAATAGTCAAATCAAATCACCCTTTCCACTGATCCTTTACTGCAATGGCAGCTTGCAGCTGAAGTCTGCCTTTGTGTCTGTGTTCACCTGTCTGAACCAAACAAGCCAAGGCTATTCTTACCCAGCGTAAATCCCTGCATTCTGCTAACTGCTCCTACCCCCTAAAGCAGTATTTCTCATTTTGCCCCATCATCCATTCCCTTCTGTGGCAAGGAACAGGCATTGTCCTTAACATATAAGAAATAAATCAGAGTTTAAACATTTTTATTAAATTGATGCTTGTTAGCAGATACTACCAGAAGTACCTGGAGCACCTGGGACTAGTAGTTTTTACACACAGGACACAAATTGAGTAACAGAGCTATAATGCAAGGCCGTGGGAAATCTGAGAGTGGGCATGGCCGTGCCCAAGCTGATGTGTATAAACACTCAGGAGACCTCTAGGACTTCTTTAAAGAAACTCCTTGTGTTTCATTGTCTACAGCTGAGCCAGACCAACATAGGAAGTATTTCAATATGGCCTTTCTCAGCAGGGCAGGTCCTGCAAACCCCATGTAGTGGCAAAGGCAAGCAGAATGAAGTTCTGTTCAGGTCATGGAAACAACTGCTGACTGCAGGCTTCAAGTCTGACCTGGACGCCTTCAGAGAGGAACTGAAGACAGCCATTATAACGCTATATCCACCCCAGCTGGTTTCCCTTCCAGAGGCCTCAAAAAAAGGCGAAAAAAAAAAATCTCCTGTTCCCTGGTAGAGTAGCTTAGCAAACGTGTAGTTTATTGTCCAAGAGAATTAGCATGTACAGGATGTTACACAGAAAACTAATCCATTTAGAAAAGTGACAAAATGGAACTAATTTATTAAATCAGGTTTGTTCTACTGGCATTATCAATCTTTTCAGCTACTCATACAGATCACCCCAACTGAACCCAACTGATTTTCTACAGCACAACAACTATGTTTTGCAGAAAGGCATTTTAGCAACTATGAAATCGGGCTCAGATCCACATTAAAAACATGCACAACAGCTGGTAACAGCCTGAAAGATCCACAGCTGCTTGTTCAATTTTGACTTCAGTGCAGTTTGTGTCCAAATGCTCAGCCTGGTACAAGGGGATATAGAGCCATCTAAGCTGCCTTTGTGAGATACTGTGTCCACGCAGACCAGCATCACTGTAATTGCCTTCTGCCTCAGGACAGAATAGACTGAGCCGTCTTTATCACCAGGTAAGTCAGTGTGAGTGTACACACTTAACACTCAAAGCACACGCAGTAATTGCTTGAGAGAAACAAGTTTCTAAACGTATACGCATATTTATTTACACTCATTCTGTTGGTTCATTGTGAAAAGAAGTGCAGGCTAGCTGCTTGCATGAATCACACCAGTTGATCAACAGCCAATGCAAGTCAATAATTCAGGATTCCTCCATTAAAATCAGCAAGTCGTGAGTGCAGAGTTTATTTCAACAGCCCAATGACAGCCATTCTGTGCAGAGAGAGCCAAGGAAAGACATAAATATTTACTTTATGTAAACTATTGCTGAGCACGTTACTTAGGGCAAGAAAGCACTGTTCAGCTTGGCTAACAATAAAACCCAGATGTCAATGAGAAATTTGTAAAGCTTCTTTTAGAGCACACAAACACAACACAAACTGCAGAACCACATACATTTAAACAAATATTTTTCTGTATTTTTTTAAAGGCATGCACTGATTTGAATTCCAAGAGCTGAAAAACACTGATCACTGCCTAGATATCCTGGAAGAATACTTATAACTTCTGCAAGAGCAAATCATAGGGAGGACTCTATCATTCAAGCTACTTCAGCAAGCTTAGCCTTCAGATTTTATAACGTTAGCTCTCTCCACAATCTGGGTACCAGCACGTTCAAGACTGTTTTCTGAGCACCTTCTATTCACTAACTGCATTTGTGGGTGAAGATGCAAACCAACACGGACAAGGCAGCCAGGGTAATCAGTGTAAATCAAGAGACACTATCAGGTGCAATTAAGGGCCAAGTACATGCACCACAAGGCGATACCAGGTAGAATAAGACAGACTACACTTTTATGTACAGATAAATGCTTAATTGTCATTTGAACAAAGAAGGAGTGATTAAGTAATTTATTAAGACACCAACATGTCTTTAACCCTCCCACACAAGCCCAAGTAGAACAGGGTACCACACCTGCACAGGTTTCATGAACACAGGAGCACTCCATAGTTCAAATGACCACTGTATTTGGGTGAAGAGGAAGAAGGCATATTACTCCGTACTTTTTTGTACATGTGCAATGCTAGGTGCAGTGAAAGGGACTGAAGTCTTCCAACAGAGTAGTAAAAATTCAGAATTCTAACCCCTAGGAACTGCTGAGATTTCAGAATTCCTGTTCAGTTTTACTCTAAAGCAAAAGCCAAGTATTTCTTAAGAGTTTTGGTGAAACAATGACCAAATCCCATCAATCTGCAGAACACTCAACAGAATTTTAAAATTCTGAATGAAATATTTCAGATTTTTTTTATGTTCTGTCACAATACATAGCTTGATCTACAAATTATGTAACAGATATCAAGCTTCATGTTAACAAGCTAAACAGATGTCATTTTGATCAAGAAGAGGTTTCAGCTGGTACTGTGAATTGGTAACTCATGATTGTAAATATAAGGTTTTAAACACACTGTTTTATTGCCTGTCCCATTTTACAATGAAGGCAGCAGTCAGACATTCTAGGACTTGGAAATGAAGGCAACACTTCTACTGAAACAAAAGTTCCAACATTACCTAAAAATCACTAAAAAGTTAAACTACAATCCAGGAGTTCTCAAACAATCCCAAAGACTATCTGAATTTTCCCCTACACTTTCCCACCATCCCTTCAGTTTGTTTCCTCCTCCTCTGTACGAACTGTCCATAATTACATCATTTCCTCAAAAAGAACAAGACTTGTCCACTTTTCCTGATAGGAAACTGATCCAAATTTTTTAACTAATCTTTATAATACCTCCCACAAAGACACGGCAGAGCTCAAGGCCTCTGCTGGAGGGCTGCTGAGACTTTTGCTTTTATCTGCACCCTCCACCCCTCTGCACAATTTGGTGCTCCCCCCGGGGAAAACAAGAGGACAAGGCCATAGCTGCCTAATCACATCCCATTAAACCGATTCACTAGACCTCGTTGAAGAGGTTGATTGGTGAAGGCAAAGATGACCAACCTTTCTCCTCTGAACTCTCTGAAGGTCAGTGCTTTGTCTGCTGGTTTGTGAAAAATAACTTCCTTCTTCCCCATCCCTCAGTGAATAATCTAATCCATGAGCAATTTTCTTGACATTTTTTAACCAACTCAAGAACATCTCAAGGTATTTTTTTCCTTATGTATAGAGCCTGTAGAATGGTACAGCAGAAGGCACCTGCACTGTTCCTCTAAGGCCATGTTTACTCATCTCCAGTTCTTATATAAAAAGGAATTTAGAGCTATAAATAACCATCCGTTCTAATACAAAACCAAATATGCTGGAAAAATACGCAGTGTAAAACAGATTTCATTAAAAGATTTTGTTCTACCAGGTAATTTTAATGTCCACAAATTTCCACAGATTTCCTTTTTCCTTCCTCTCTTTGGGTTGTTGGATTTTTTTAAAAAAACACAGACTAAAGAGGAGATGTTCCTACAAGAAGGACATGTCTGAGGTTTTACTAAGAAATAAGAACACAGAAGCTTGCAAAACGTTTCTTGGTTTACTATAGGTTGTGGCTTTCAGCTATAGATGTGGAGACAGAGGAGAGCTCAGCCATCAGAGAAGCAGCACAGCAATATTCAGTGGGTTGGAGAATCCTGAAAAGCAGTAATCTTAAGGGAGACAGTGACAAAATGGACACTGGATAAAACATCAGTTTAGTGGCAAAAGGCCTGAATACCAGAGGGGCAATTCATCTCTCTGTGTCTCCAAACATTTTCATCTTAAATACACATTCTGTGCACTCTATTACTAAAAGGAACTGTGGGAAGGGAAAAAGAGGTTATTTCTGCAAGAGTTAGACTAAAAGATTTGAAGTATGTACGTCTTCAGTCGTTACAGGGAGAATTTATATTGTTTCTGTATTTGCAGCACCGGAAAGGAAGGAAGAGTATTCCTATTTCTACCACTCAACATCTGATTCCAGGAGATTAAAACATTTAAACCAAGCATCAGGAAAATATTGCTTACAACATAGCCTGATGTTATGGCATAGAAAGCATGACATCCCTGTTACGCCAGGCACTTAAAAATCAGATGTAAAAAAAAAATAATTATTAAACATTTGGGAACAGGAACTTTTGTATCAGCACACATTGAGTAGGGAAGAATATTAGGCTAGGACAACCATGCAGGAACACATTCCCATAAGAGTCTCCAAGTCTCCAGGGATCTAAGAAGACTTGCATAAGCCCACTTGATCCTAATTCATGGCAAGGTTAGGAGTCCTTCCAGCAGTAATAAGATTCTGCACAGGAAGAAACCGTGCTGTATCAGTACGAGTTATCTTTCCTACTTCTGACTTCTGCTCTGACTTTCACAAGGTGGGATACTTGTGAACCAAAGCTTCAGGTAGTAGAAACTGGCACAGATCCACCAAAAAACCCCCTGTGTGTCAAATAAATATTTGTTCTTTTTCTCACTGTGCTTGTAGTTTTAATGCGCTTCTGCTCACTTATTAACTTTTACGTGTCAAAATTTGATTCTCTCCAGAGTCCAGATCTCACTCACTGCACTGTCATTTATCAGTTCAAGAAAAACATTTCTGTTGCCTGATGCAACAGGTTTATCTCCAATGTGTATCCAATATATTGTATTTGTCCCTATTCAAACATCCATTAACATTTGCTAATAGCTGGTTCCAGCTTGTTTCCTTAATTAATTGTCTGTAATACAGCATTACATATACACTTGCAGCATTCGTTAGTGAGAAATAACTTGTAGCTTTTTCTCCTGCAGAAATAACTACCTAAAGCTTTAGCTCTTAGATGCACCACCTATCCTAAGGCAGTGTCAGTTAAAAAGGAAAAAAACAGCCCGAAAAATTTTCAAGTCTTCATGTGCAATATCTACTTCCCTTCAATAATTTCTAATGTTCCTATCACACAGTTATCTAGGGTCATTTACATGACAAATTCAGACTATTTTTGATGGGATAGTAAAAAATTCTTTTGATGTAAGTATCAGTGCTCATGATGGAAAAATAATATATGAAGCTTTTTCATTTTTCTCAAAATTACATGTAAGCTTTTAAATCAAAGTTGTCTCTTTCTTAAGTTCAGTTTGAGGCTATGTCTTGCAGAGATGCTGGGGGATTTGATTTGGCTCTGTTACAGGAGCATACGATCTGCAATTACAGAAAGACTTTTCACTGAAAGTCCATAATGTCTAGACTGGCAAAACTGAACGTTTAACTCAAGAGATCTGAAAATCACAATTTGCTCAGACACTTACCAGAAGAAATCTCTGTGCACTGGAACAAGCATCACATCTGTGCCTTTGCACTCACACCTTGCCTGGCACATTCCTG
>NW_010120405.1:11108-12058 GCF_000699245.1 Pterocles gutturalis
AGGATGACACACACATCTATCCTAATTGCTTTCTGCTACCTTTCTCTGACGTGACACACACCAAAACATTCAGTATTCTCCATTCCTTTAAAGTACTTCCCATTGATTGTCACACTCTGAAGAAACACAGAGAGAGCAGGCATGACAGGCTGCCTTACAGCTGGGGAACCGACGGGTTTTATTTTCCCTTTTCCAGAATAAATGGCAATTTAAGGTCTTGCAGCAGCTTCCTTATACGAAACGAAGAACAGTAAGCAGGAGGGAAAATGAAGATCTGAAACATAGAGTCTCTTTCCATATTAGGAAAGTATATCTTAAAATTAACCCTTACCCTCAATGGACAGACACGATTTGGAGAAGTCTTACCTTCTATGAAAACGCACGGACTGACAAGCCAAAGAGCAGCAGCAGCAAGTCCCAGGTCCACCAGGCATGCCTGGAGCAGGTGTGCCAAAAAAAAACAACAAAAAAAAAAACAGGGAGCAGGGGGTGAGAAAGAATAAGACCAACAAGCATAATATAGAAGCACAAGAGGGGAAAGGAGAAAAAGCAAAGTTTGGAAGTGAGAGTTCTTACCATGAGAGCATTTTTTGAAAGTCAGTTGAAAGACCTCAACTGAGGAAAAATTTCAGTGCACATGAGTTTTATGCTTATGAAAATAAGAAGTTAAGAGAAACTGGAGCCTGCTGTTTCTCCTCCAACGTTCAGACACAAGTGGAACAAAGGCAGCTCTCAGGCTCTCTGTGTGACTCACTGCGATTCAGGGCTCCAGCTCTGAAATCTGACTCCAGGGAGACTTTCCTGTCAGACCACTGTGTAAAACTTCCTACTTTATTTATTGATGGACACCCCTTACTGCTCTGCATCATCCAACGCTGTCATTATCCAGCCTCGCCTTTCATTACCGTGTACCCTGTCGCACAGCTTCTCCAGCTCCCCCTCCCCCCCCC
>NW_010120405.1:12089-17073 GCF_000699245.1 Pterocles gutturalis
CCTGCCCACTCATATCCCCACTTACCCAATAACACACGACCTCCAGCATCCTTCCATCCAGCGTTATACAGCCAACGATACGCATTCTAATACGGAACAGGACATTTCTCTGGCCATTTTAACCAAACTTCAACAAGAGCAAGTTTTAAGATACGAGCAGGACAGAGCAGTCACAGTTATATTGCAACATAAATGTGGGAACTGTAGATTTTCTGTCACCTACAAGGACATTTCAAACTACATCCTTTCCTTTGACAGATTCTCTAAGTCTAGTACTCCTATTCACAAAGACTTACACCCTTCATGTAGATTGAAAGTGTGTATATACCTCAGCAGCTGTACATATATGAGTCTGCTATAGGCATCCTGTAGCTAAGCATTTCTAATAGTTTCCATTAAAAATGTTATTTCACTCCTCCCTCCTAACTTCATGAAAAGGCTTTTTTCCACATGTAGTTCCTCAAAGCCAGTTCCTGCTCAAGGAAGAACTTTTGGAAGAATGAGTTTTGAGATGAATCAGACAATTTTTAAACCATGAGATTTTTAACAAAGACCACAACTGACACTTTTTGACTGGCACAAGAGGGAGCCTGGACAGCATTGCATGTGGCAAGAGATCAGCGGGCTCTTGGGAGATCTAGGCTGGAAGGTGCTGAAGATCACTTTAGGAGATTCAAAACCAAAACCGGTTTACCTGCAATGAGATGCAGGGGACAGACAGGAGTAAAGTTTTTTACAGTAATGAAAGGACAATCCCAAACAACAAACAGAATTAAGAAGACTTTCATTGCCCCATGAATAAAATGCTTGAGTTTGGGGGTTTTGTTTTGTTGACTATTTTTGGGGGGGGGTTTGTTTTAATTAAATAAGGGAATACAGACATTAGGGCTTTAAAAGACAGAGTCTTGATTCTGCCCCAAATCCCCCTTTTAGGTTAAAAACCACAACAGGTCAGCTCTCTTCAGGTATATTTTTAGCTAAGCTGCAAACCAGTGCTATTCACTGTCCACCTTCTACTTAATGATAAGGAAGCAAGAGATCAAACTATCTTTTAATCAAGTTTCTTTTTATAAACACACACTGTTTTATCTTCAAAGGAACAATGTCCTGGTTTCAGCTGGGACAGAGTTCACTTTCTTCCCAGCAGTTAGCAAGAGGCTATTTGGGTTTGTGCTGAGAAGCTGATCACACACTGATGGGCAGAGCTGCTGCCAGGACAGCCAAGGACTTTCCAGCTTCTCTGCTGTGCCCGTGTCTGCAGGGGCAGGAGGAGCTGGGAGGGAAGACAGCCCCAGTGACCAGCTCAGGATTCGACCTCAGGTTGAGGACTGAGACCCAAACTGCCCAATGGTCTGTTCCATCCCATGCCCGGCATGGCCAGGATAGAGATGAGGATCTGTTTGGAAGTTCGTGCTCTCTCTCTGGGTTGTCTTTAGCTCTCTCTTGGTTGGCTCTTGGACTCTTGGGCTCTCAGGCTCTTACCTCTTTTCTAGGATTGTGGCTTTAGGACTCTGTCTGCTCCAGGATCATTAGCCTGGAATGGGCTGAGCCTTGGTCATCAGGTGGTGAGCAACTGCACTGTGTACCACTCATGTTTATATTTGTATGTATTACTATTATTATTATTGTTTTCAACTATATTGTACTTACATTGTTCTTATCTCAACCCACGAGTCTCTTGCTTTTGCCCCCTTAATTCTCTGCCCCATCCCCAGGAGGGGGGGAAGGTGAGTGAGTGGCTGTGTCGTGTTTGCCTCTAGGTGGGTTGAAACCACAACAACTAAGGACCACCTCCCCCCCTCCTTTTTCTGTTCCACAGTACTACATCAGGGCTGAAAAAAGTTTCATCATTCATTTTTTCTACATGAGGCTGTCAGCTCTTTTCTCTCTCCTGAAAGTTTCTCCATTGTTACCACCACCAGCAACACTGATTTGCTATAAGCATTAGTGCAAACCATATACCAAAAGCATTTATTTTATGCCTTTGTCTAGGACACTAGATACATGTTATCCCAAGAGAAAATATTGGGGTTTTAAGCGTTCTTATAAAAGGTATGTATTTACAAACCTGGATCACTTTTCAATTTTTTTCAGGTACTCTTTAGCAATAGCTATCGAGAGCCGTTACTAGTCCTGTAAAACTATTTTTTTATCTCCATTCCTTCTTTCAACAGTAATTCTGTCTCTCTATACATAACATGTCAGAGGCTCACCCGCATAATGCCTCCTGCTGTGGTATAGTTTTTGCCTGGTATGTATGGCCAAAACATAAGTCTGCTTTGATGCCTTACAGTAGACTAACTTATTTAAAATAAAAATAAAGGAACAGATTCACGATTTATAAAATTTAGATGACTATTTAGTAGGGATTTTTTACAGTATAAGCTGTGAAGACTTAATTAAAATATAACATTTTCTCTGTTGTTTACAATTTAGTGGATTTTTCCTCTGATTTCAGAAAACCCACAGAAAAAAGTAACACCTCCTTCTCTGACAGGGAATACATGGTTCATGTAGATGATTTACACCAAATGTTGAGAGAGCCTTTAGTTTCTGCTGGATATTTTAACATGGATGTCTGGCCAATGCTGAATATTTTTAGCTCTACTGAATAAAGGAAAGCAAGGCAAAGCATGTTCTTGACCTCTGCATTCCATTAGTTTTAAATGGACAGCAGTGGAGGAATCGCTAAAAACAGTTTATTACTCCCACTCCTGTAGGGCCTTGAGATTTCTTGAGTTTCTAGTCTTCACTTGTAGTCCTAAGAATTGCAGAATATTAATAGGCTCTCTATATCTGCTATATGTGTCTATGTCTATCTTGCTCCCCACGAGGGCAGTGACACAGTTTTACCCTTGCTGTTTGTCTCTTCCTCTTCAAACACAGCAAGACTCCTTTGAATTAGGACCTAAGTGCTCTCCTTCAATACTGTCTCCAGCTGTATTCAACTAAGCTGGAGTCTTCCTGCTGGTTAAAAATCTCCAGTTACCAGGCAGAAGTTTTGTTTACTTTCTTCAGCTCTGTCAACTGATTGCATTCCTTAAGGTTTGAAATAGCACACTACAATTCTGTAGTGCAGTAATTACTTTTTCACCAAGTTGGTCTGTCTGGGTGGTCTTATATTTCTGATAATCTCTGTATTAAGAACTTGGTTTTTTTTTTTCTCCTGACTGCAATGCAAATTTCTTAGCTGTACATTTCTAGCCCCTATAATCATAGAATTTAAGAAAAATATTAATATTCTTGTGCAAGATTAGTGTTAGAGAAGCAGCATGCACCATGGCCTGAGTGAGTTAAGAACCACACTAGGAAAGAATAAAAGGTTTCTCTTTTGCTTAGACTTCTCCCAAGCAGGTATAAATGTTTGGCATTCACAATATCCTCTGGCAAGGAGGTCCACTGCTCAGTTACACCTTTCATTAAGAAATGCCCACCTCTTTGGTTTTGACCTGGGTCCTGCTGATGTTCTTCAATGCCTCCAAGTTCTTGTACTGTACAGGGATCACTGATTCACTGTCTGTTCTGCTCTCTCAATGCTCTTTGTGGAAGCCTCTTTTATACACCACTTGTCTAATTTTTCTACTGAGTGTGAGCTTATTTGGTCGTTTCTTGTCCTGCAACCATTCTGCAATTCCAGTTATCTTTTTAGCTTTTGTCGCAGTTTCTGTGTTCTAGTACATTACTCTTGATCTTTGGTGGAGTCGCGGGAATTATAACTGCACAGGATGCAAATAATCCCCAGATTCCTCTAGTGACATAGCAACGTTCTCTATATGTTTCCTGATGAGGAACACAACTGATGTATTTTCTGGACCATAGTTAAGATAAGATCTTCATGGAAAACTCACAAACTAAGTAATTTGCACCTAAGAGGTAATTTTATGTGTAATCAGGATTTGTCCTCCCTCTCTCAATAAATTTATAACAAATGGTAGAAATTAGTTTCATCTATCATTTTATTCTCCAGTTGTTCACTCTTAGAAGATCCGTTTCTAATTATTTGCAATCTGTCCTTATTTAAAAAAAACCCCTCACATCGTCAGCAATCTTAACTGCACAGCGGTCACGTCACTGCTTGCCCTCACTGGATGAGGCAGGCAGTGCAAATCTCTGCAGAATTACAGCACCGGCCCTTCTCTGCTGCAGGGACTGACTGTATCGTCCTCACCTTCGTGCCCCTCTTTGAACAATTGTTCATGTACAAACCCCACTTCTTGTGCCTTGGCTTCCTGAAAAGCTCCTGTCAATCATTCTGAGCACATCATTTAAGGGATGGATCTCTGCAGGATGTATCAATTCATCTAGAAAATCTGAATGAGATTTTGGCTTTGAATATCGTCAGATAACTATCATCAGCTGGACAATACACTTTCACAAGAATAACACATGCTTCAATACTCTTCTTTTTCTGCTTTTTCCTCCTTTAAACAAGGAACCTTCAAAAAACCCCACTAAAAGTCTATATATGCTGCCGATACATACTTACGAAGGCATGAGAGTGTACATTTATGTAGCTGAAGATGGGCCTCTACCATACCCTACAGAAGGGTACAAATTAAGGTCACAGACGCAAAGAATTTGGGCATTCAGTGTTTTGTTTCACATAATTTGAATGTTTCTGCCCCCTTTACCCCTCCCTCACAGTATTATAAAAAGCATTGGGAAAAAAATGTGAAACCCTTCCCAAAGCTGGGGCTGGATCGCAAAGAAGGCAAGGAGGAATTGGGGACGTGAAGCTTGCAACGGAAACCCTAGGAAGAAAGGAATCTCCCATCAATACTTGTATTAGAAGATCATTTTTAAAACGGAAGAGACCAGGTCTGTTGGTCATGCAGGTGGGTATAAGGGGAGGACAGATGAATATCACAGGGAAAAGGGTGCAAAAAGGAGAATAAGGCTGAGTGAAAAGGGAAGTCTGGGTATGTTACCTGACACTAGGTGGCAAGGAAACCAAGAACAAGTGTTTAGGGATACATATTTCCCC
>NW_010120405.1:17083-20297 GCF_000699245.1 Pterocles gutturalis
TTTCCCTAGACAGCATGACTACAAGAGGAAAAACGTAGTGATACTTCTGCTGCAAGCAAGCATCCATGAAACCTGCCAGCGAAGCATGTCTTGTGCAATACTCCAATAGCTCAAGGGGTATATGCTGCAGATCGGGATATTTCAGTCATTCCGATAGCACATGCAACTGTCAGTATGCCCCTATCACATTTTGTGTTCGAAAATGCAAAAACATTAGAGCTACTAACCAATTATTTGAAGGGGTCACAAAAAGGATCGTTTCCAGAAATGGCTGAACTGTTTGTGATGAGGTTTATGGTATTGGCATGAGACACCAAGTCAGAACTCAAAATGGGCAGTGTTCAGAAACTGAATAAGCAATTGAAATTATTTAATACAGCATATGGGACGACTGTAAAACCAAGAAACAGTAGGTGTTCTGCTTGTAATTTAAACTCACCTGCATGCCAGCACTGATCCTATTGCTATCTTAAATTATTTCTCACTAGCAGGAAGGTACATATTTTTAAAGCATAGTTATAAAATAGGTCTTAACTGTATTAAGTACATGCATTGCACTGAAAGGCTCCATTCAGATGAAATGTCATACATTCCTTTTACATGAATAAACCCAGAAAGAATTATATGCAGCACTTTTGCTGTCTGTCTCCATGTCCAGCTGAGCTGAAGAAACATTTTCTCCTACACACACACACACGTAGAGCCTGCCACAGGGTACAGAAAGTAAAAAGCTTCAGCAGAATCCCTCTCCCATTCTGCAAGGTAACTCGACTCAGATATTTTCCTTTTATTTTTTTATTTATAGAGCGTGACCCAAGGAGTGACCTCACTGACTATTTTTTCCACTGCCTTGAGATAAACTGGTGAAAAGCGTGCTCTCCTACACTGGGACAGACCTCTTGTCCCACTGGTTTCTATGAAGGAGGGGTTTTCAGCAGAGTGAAATCCTACTTTGTAAGCCAACCACAAGGTGATGCAAATGCCAAATCTTTAATCACCATTAGATTATTGTCTGAATTTTCTACTTTATAAATCGTAATGATAACAGGGACAGGACCAATAACCCACCTTAACAGGTAAAAGGATTACAAGTGCTTTGCTTAGATAAAGGTTAAAAACCTGGCCTTATTGCAAAAGGTTTTCAGATGCCTACAGAGTGAGGATTTTACCCAACACACTTACCCTAAATATACATTTAGATCAAGATAATGATCAGGATCAGACCTGGTATTTATACCATGTGCATGATACCAAAGAACACAGCAACATTTTTTTTTCCAGATCTAGTTGTTACACTCAGAATCTTGCTTATCAGCAAAGAAGCAGCACTCCTCTTGAAGTGTAATAAATAAACCCAAGAATTTTGGGAGAGACGGCATCCACCTCAATAGGCAGGGCAAAGGTACCTTTGCCACCAGGAGGGCTGACCTGGGAAGAAGGGTTTTAAACTAGGAACGACACAGGAGGGACGTTACCAGCAGCCCTGTGAGGGAGGGATGGATAGGGCTGACGAGCAAAGGGCATGGGCTGACGCGACAGAAAGGAAACACACAGTCAGCAAAACAAGGTTTAAGCATTTGCATGTAAGCAAGGCAACCTTACTGGAAAAAACCAATCAGAGAATTTTCAAGTCATCTTTAAAACAGTCTGTTGGCAATTTTTTTTTTTTTTAAGTCCACACTATCTTTTCTTAAGACTAAAGGGACATAAATAAATTAAAAAATTCAAAGCAGAAATCACTTTAAAAATGCCAAATTTTATGTCTTAAATGTCACTTTTCAGTTTACTTAATGGAAATTCTTTCTTCAATAATAGTTTTCTTTGAGTTTATAGTCTGTCCAAGAGCTTTAAAAATAAGGACAGTACATGACCACCTTAGTCTGGCATCACATTATAGCAGGTAAATGCACTCTTCGCTTTTTTCCAAGTACATTTGTTTCTGCTTCATCAGTGTGTTTTTGGAAACTGCTTTGCAAGTGGCAGACCACTTTCATGCAGCTGTGTGAGCTGTTCTCCCACTCTTCTCAAAACACAGTAAATTCTGCTTTCCATGTTGCCTATCCTCCCATTACCAATAGTGGTTATTTTTTTCTTCTGATCACTTTCTGGTTGAGACTTCTGGAATGCCTGTTCAGGATAAGGCAGCAGAGGTTAAAAACGAAACTCTCCCGCACGTAGTGAGCCTGCTAATTAAGGCAGCAGAGGAAACGAAACCTAAGCATTAAGTACCACAAAAAGGAAACACACAATACCAGAAGGACAGAGTGTGTTTATGCTGCCTGGGTCTGCTACAGGATAGCTACCACGCACAGCCATGAGACAGAAATAAACACACTACTCATGTGCTCGACTCTTTTTCCAAAATTTAAAATACAGCCAGTTATACATCTTTAAAATAAGATGTGGGCAAAAAACCTTTGAGCAACATGATTCACATGTTGTAAGTCTATTTTTTAAAATTGTTTTTATTTTAGGAAGAGTTGTTCAGCGCACACACCCCCCAATAACACTTCACAAAAAAACTTTTCAAAATTAGGGAGGAGCCCTCTTCCTCCACTTCACAACCTAAACAAACGCATGTCTTCTGACACGCCAGCAAGCATTGTTCAACACTGCTAGAAGAATTCACACAGATCAAGGCAAGGCTTATAACTAGAGGTGATTCTTATTAAATGAACTTGTATTTCCAAGAAAAAAAAAAAAAAAGTAGACATGTTATTTACGTGCCCAAAATCTCTGCTAACTGTCAGCAGTTAGACTGCCTACAGGAATGTACCACCTCTACCTACAGAAGGCCAGGCCTTGGTCCTGGGACCACTACGGCTGCAGTGCTGCCCGTTACCTAAAACTGCTCATGGTTTTTTAATTTTTCAAACATAGGCACCAGAGCCAACCACCAGTAACCACACCAATGCTCCTCGGGCCATCCTCAGTTGCAACTTCAAAGTCCAGAGAGCTCATTCCACACTGCTGGCCTCTGGGTCACCTATTTTATACACCCCAGTAGCATCAGGGGTGGTTCCCTCTAGCGTTTCCTGCACTATCTACCCTGCAGCTCCCTGCACAGCCCTGCGCAGAATGCCCCGCTGCGTTCTCGGCTGGTGTTGGTACACCCGCAGGGCGCCGATAACCACAGGGCTGGGAAGAGCAGCAGCGAGAGAACAGGATAGACCGGTGATAGAACAGGCTGAGGCAGGGACAGGGAGGCTTTCAC
>NW_010120406.1:0-10575 GCF_000699245.1 Pterocles gutturalis
TTATCATTATTATTTTCAAATTTATTGTAATTTAGTTCTTAAATTGTTCTTACCTCAACCCACAAGTCTCTTTTCCCTTTACCCCTTTAATGCCCAATCCCATCCTTGGGAAGGAGGAGGGTGAGCAAGCAGCTGTGTAGTATTTACTGGCAGCTGGATTTAAACCACAACACATGTAAATAGTGCTAAGAATGAAAGATGAAAGGACAAATTCAGCTTTTGTTTTATAATTTGTTTCAGCATTCAGGGCTTATAGAGCCTTGTTTCACAAACCACTGACTGAGTACTCATTATAATTCCCACTTAACTATATGGGAGATGTGAATGCATTTGTCTTGTAGAATTAGGGTTAAACTGTTCTGCGTCTTTAGCTCATATATCTCTATTTAAAAATAGATACTGTGAGACACAAAAGGATTTGGCCCAGGTAGAAGCATTTGCAGCATAGTGGAGGAAGTAATCACTTTTATTAAATGTCCCTGCAGGCTCTAGAACAAGAGAACAACACTTCATCTAAAGAACACCAGTCACTAGGCTCATCTCTTTCTATGCTGTACTTGTTTTTTAGAAGATTATAGTTGTAGCACTTTGTTAATTTGATACTTCTCTTTGGAATTTTAAATATGAAAATAATGTAAAAATTTGCAGGCTTTTGTTGTATCACACATAGTTCAGAAAATAAAGTAGTTTAGGCTATGATGGCATCCTTTGTCATCATTGAATCTGTAGTCACTGTTTTTGTTTTGTTATGCTTTTTTTCTTGCTTTGAATCATTTAATGTATTTTCTGTTTCTTATTTATTTTTTCCCAGCAATCTTTGAGTTCACACATTTAATTTCTGGATCAGTCCATATGCAATACATCTTCAAATAGGGAATTTAAATATTTTCCCCAAAGTAATTGGAGGCTGACCTTTCATATTTCTTTGGTAATCTTTTCATTTGTGATATGCAAATACTAGTAGCTGCTTTCTTTGTTGGTCGTGATTCTGTAAATGCTTGACAAAAAGATAAGGTGCACATTCATAAATTCTGAAGGTTAAATCAGATCTTTCATATGAGAATACAGCTATTATAAAGTAGATAACTAAGGAAGAATTCATTTTTGACATCAGTGACATGAGTCAGATCTGCCTCTTTCAATTTAACTGTACGTTTTGTTGTAAAGTGACATCCACCATTGTACTAGTAGTTTGATTCACTGCTGAAAATACTAAAAATGGACATATTTATAAAAGTGCCATGGATTGCTCGTTCATGTCAGCATTTAGTTTTAAGCAAATGAGCAGCCTTACAACAATGAACAGGACCATTTTTATTCTTAAATGAAATACCTATCTTGAGTCTTTCCTTGTACAAAACATGTTTCAGCGCTATGAAAGTTACCGCCCAGGACATGTATTCCACAAAGTACATGGGATGCACCTCAACCAACTTAGGAGTACATAGAATGAACATTACATTTACACTATTCTCCCTAGACTTCATTAGTGACTATCAGTCTGTCAGTTGAGAGAAACAGTCTCTTTTAGAGCACTATTCATCTGACCTATTTTAGGCATGTATTTCAGGGCAAGATGAATCATCTTATACAAGTAGCTGTTTTTCTCCATTGATGGGAAAGAGACTTTGATGATTAATCTATGCAGTAGTTGTCTACATTTGGTCAGAATACCACCCAGGATATCTCTGTGGCAAAATGAAGTGTCATAAAAGAGTCTGAGGCTAGATCTAGTTGTGCTAGTTCCTATAATTAATAATATAAATAGCACAGTTAAAGAAGCAGTGTCTACTAGCTGGAGTATGCAATAGTACTCTGATTTGGTTAAATTATCTCCAAAACCTGAAGGCTGTTCATTCAGAACTAGTAGGATATTTTTTACAACATTTAATTATGCCACATGAAACTACTCATACTGCATCATACCCCACATATAAAAATAAATATGAAAACCAGATAAGTTCTAAATAAATGTTTTATTTACCTACACCATTGGGGAAAGAAAAAGAAATACAAAAATAAACCAAATATTTTAAAGCAAGTTCATCCTGATGCAGGAGTTAGTCCTGTAATTCCATCAAATTTCTGCTACTTGAAATCTACTTGGTATAAGAATATTTTAGCTTCCTGTTTCAAACATTTACTTATTAAGGTATATTGTTTGCTTGTGCTTGGATTTTAACTCTAAGCAAAGATGCATGATCAAGCAATGTGTCACATCAACCTTACTTGTTTTTTAAAAAAGATATACAATTATATTGTTTTACTGTTATTTTACAGGTGTTTTCTTATTTTACATATTTCAAATATAGTTCCATAAGATTGTTACTCAAAAAAGAGAGACAATAAAACATGAAAATTAAGACTAACATAGTAATATTTTGTCTGTCTGTTTTAATTGTTCAAAATATTTGAAAGATACTGCAAAATCTGAATTTAGGACAAATGCTGCTTAGAGGGCGGGACGTCTCATTCTACATTCATGTAAATTACAGACAATTTCACTGAAAGCCTAGGAACTATTTTATATAGACACTGGAATAACTAAGAGTTATGTCAGCATTCACAACTATGGATTTTCTCAGCCAGAACTCAGTAAAAATGTTATTTCAAAGATGAGGAAATAATAGCTGCTTACGTCTCCAAGCTTTATTTAAAATTGATGTCTTTGAGATCTGTTTTGTTGAAAAGTTCTGTATGTGAATTGGGAAGGGCAAGTATGAAAAGCT
Organism: Pterocles gutturalis; assembly: GCF_000699245.1. Lineage (NCBI taxonomy): Eukaryota > Metazoa > Chordata > Aves > Pterocliformes > Pteroclidae > Pterocles > Pterocles gutturalis. Next base: position 2,730 of record NW_010120406.1, read on the forward strand.
CCTTTACACACAAATTCTGTCATTTGTCATGAGCTGTGGTCAGAAAATTCAGCTTGTATTTACTTCCATGGAATTAATTGATATTAGATATAACCAGATAAAACATAATATTGTTGTAGGGGCAGTCTCTTTCTCTTTGTAATTTCCTGAAAATTGAAAGTTTAATTTTAAAAATAGAAGGTAATAAATTAGCTGTTTTTTTCTTATGGCAAAATCCATTCAGTTAATACAAGACTGAAACTTGTTCATGATTTAGTATTATAATATTGAAGAAACTATCTTTAGCCAAAGAGTAATATCAACAAAGATGTCAACAGCTACTCCAAGACAGATAGAAATATGAACCACACAGTCTGATGGGTCCCATTAAATCACATATCATTAATAAAATTTTATTTTATTTTATACCTTCTTTAAAGTAGCAGGCTTAAGTGAAAATTATGGATCATCATAACTATACTGATCATGATTATTCCCGGAATTCAATGATACCTGTGAGAGAATTAAAGAACTCTATACCGAACAAACTTCAGTAATTTTAAACAATTATGTTGAGAATGTTAAGGAAATTTTCCATTTGTGGGCCTAAGTACCACTGTATTTGGATCTGACTAAAACTCCATCTCTCCCAATATATTCTCTTTCACTATCTCGGGTTGACTAATGGCTCTTGTTTCAGAGAAGAGAGAAATATGTTCAAAAAAAAAAAAAAAGAAAAAAGATGTTAAATTAGTTCATTTTAAGACATATCAAGACATTGGACAATAATGATTTTAGAAATGTTTTGATACACTACATGAAAAACTATTTCCTTCTTACCTACTTTTTACTTTTTATCTTGAAAATTTGTTTGCATCTATGTTTGCATGAAATATATAAGAAGTTATCTTTCTTTATTTACAGTCTCTTCAAACTTTTTGCTTCTGCAGACACCTGATAAACATCATCAATTATCTTTTTCCAATCTAAAAACCTATTTAATATCACTTCTGATGGAAACAATTATTTACTTCTTATGTTTTTTAAAATAGGGTGAATAAATCCACAAGATATGAACACGCAACGTATTAAGATAAAGAAATAGTAACATTTTCTGGTTTAGTTTAACTTCCTTTGTTAATCTGTGCTAACACATTATCTGTCTTTTTTTTTTTTTTTTTAATTGGAAGTGAGCACTGACCTAAGGATTTCAAAGACTTCCTCCCTGTGATTCCAAGACCTCTTTCCTGAGCATTAATGACTAGTCTAGCATAGCCCTGGGCAACCCATTCTGTTTTTCATTGTGACAGGAATTAAGACCAGTTCTCCTAAAACTCTGTGCTGTATTTGTTGTCATTTCACTTCACAAGTAATTTTATTGTCCAGTTGTTCAGTTTTCTTGCAGATCTTTTATGATGTTCTTGTTTATTCATTTCCTAGTGCATGTTGACATTGTATAACACAATTTTGCATATTTATCAAGCTACCTCTCTACCACTTCTGACAGACATATTTTTGAACTTTATGGTTGTAAAGGTAGATTATTTATGTCTGTCTGTATGTCAACCTAGTGCTGTGGTGCACCTTTAGGTCTAAAACCTAGGCATTCAGCTTAAGCTAAGTTGTGGAATATGTCTTCTTTACAAGGGATTCCTTACAGTGTAATTTCTATCTCCTTCTAATGAATTCCACAATCATAGTATCATAGAATCACAGAATGGTTTGGGTTGGAAGGGACCTTAAAGATCATCTAGTTCCAACTCCCCTGCCATGGACAGGGACACCTCCCATTAGATCAGGCTGCTCAAAGTAGGAGACTCCTCCTGCTGGTCCTTGCCCTTGCAAGCTTCCATTCTTCGTTACCACTGTCCCTCTTCCCTTCTGTGTGTGCTAGTGAGGAAGTTTTTGGCTATATGGCCATGGACAGTGGGTCCACTGCAGACTGTGCATGGAACCAGCTATCTAGCTCTTTCTCAACTTCCCTTATGCAATATATTGTATCTTAATGTAGGTTTTTAGGACAGGTAGGGTAAATTGCTCTTTAGTGACACTTTTCTCTCTCCATTATTTATAAAGGAATGATGGAAAAGTATTCTAAATTACATTAAGGTCATAAATGTCTAAAGGGTAATGGATCCCAGCTTTAGTATCAGCTAGTTACTGATACTTACTCCATTTCACCTGAACATGCTCAGTGGGGTTTGGAAAAGGTCATGAGAAAGATGTCAAAGGCATTACAGTTTCCCCATCATTCTGACTTCAGATCCTAACATCTCTGTCTCCCAAGAGGAATCTTGAAACTTTTTCCTTCCTCCTGTACTCCAAAAGTTATTATGTTTGTCTGAAGGAGAGTCACAATGGATGATCCTATTACAGTAGTTTCCTAAATCAAGAACCCACTACACTGAGGATGGCCCTTCAAACCCAGGTGTAATTCAGAATATTAAGACAGTTTATAATTGTAGGTTAAAAGGGGGGTTTACTTTTTTTTTATATATTTTTTCTGTTATAAAATTACAATGCTCATAATTATTCCTTTTGTGTCAATGCACTTTCTAGTCTATTAAACCTTGGTCAATCCTCAGAGCTCTAAGCTTTTTGAAGCGGTACTTAAAGCCACTTTTAACAACTCAGCTTTTCTAAGGCTTATCAGTGCAGAAGGTGTTCTTACACACAACAGAGTTCCTACATTTAGTTATTCTTTCACTCTTTTGTTCTTTGGTCAATATTTTATCTTTGCCGAAGTAATCTTCATCTCATTATTCTGCTTTTGTCACTACTTTAACAGTGATGTTTACATGTCTTTTTTAAACCTTATTCTTCATTTTGTCAGTTATATATAAAATGTAGAATCACATTTGGAATATATTCAATTTTTCAAGTCTCTGATAAGTTGTGAAGGAGTTAGGCATCTGAATTATATAAGCAGGTAAAAGGTTAGCTTTGCTACAGGTTTATAAATTATGTAGAACTTTACAATTCCTACAGGACTTATTATAATCTTTCAAGATGTTTTAAAAAATTACTGACATAAAAATAAAATATGGAGGTGGGAGTTCCTTTGTTCCCAGCATTCATAGCAATCATATTTAGTAATACCTGTGTCTGAGATGAATTTGAAAAAGAAGACAACAACTAAAACAAAGGCATTTTCACTTAAGTAAGTAGTATTTAGTTCTAAGGATAGATAAAACTGGCATTTTGAGAGCCTTGTCATAGAAGAGTTGACAAGCATATTTCTCTGCCCACCAATAACCATGAAAGAAATACAAATTATGTAAAATCTTGCTTTTTTTAGTGAAATATGTAATTGTTAATCTTTGGTAGAAGCATTCCAAAGCCTTCAGGCTCACAAATCACTTCTGCCTTTTCATTGTCAACAGTTTTTGAAAGGACTACAATTTATCTCATCTATATCTCTATATACAAACATAGTGGTCAAGGATATTTTTAACTTTGACCTTTTACTCGAATTAGGCTGTCCTCTTTTATGGGTAATATTTCCTGTTGTCTGTTCATAATTTATACAAAACTTCAGTTTCCGAGCATAAATATTTTTGAAAGGAACTACGGTGTCTAAACATAGGTGCCTGACACCATTTTGAGATACACTAAGGTATCATAGACATCTACATTTAGTTGGTCGGTGTGACACAAATTTATTAGATTTTAGAAAAACAATTGCACGCAGGAAGAATATCCCACGTTTCCTAACATGATATTGATGTTTAGGCAACTGAATCTTGTGCATTTTTTTCAATCAATTGAACACTGTTATAATTACTTTTCCCATGGTATAGCTTAAGTTCTAAGACGTACAGCACACAGATTTGCATTTTTTTTTTTCCCATTATGTTACCTGTATTTGTGGAATAATCATAAATAACAGAGTGGTTGAGGTTGAAACAAAGTTTCAGAGATCATCTAGTCTAAGCACTCTGCTCAAGAAGGGTCACCTAAAGCAGACTGCCAAGGGCCAAGTCCAGTCAGGGTTTGAAGACCTCCAAGAATGATGACCCCAAACATTTCTGGACCACTTGTTCCAGAAGCAGTTCATTTAGCCACTCCTTAAAGCAAAAAAGGGTTTTTTCTCATGTGGTCCTGTCACTGGCTATTTCTAAGAGCCTGGCCCTGTCTTCTTTACACCTTCCCTTCAATTATTTATACACACCAGTAAGATCAGCCCCTAAGCCTTTCCTTCTCCAAGCAGAACAGTCTCCGCTCTCCCAGTCTTCCCTCATATGAAAGATGCTTTAATTTCTTAATCATCTTTGTGACCCTTTGCTGGACTTGCTGCAGTAGCTCCATATATCTTTTGTGCTAGGGAGACTGGAAATGGACACAACAGTCCAGATGTGTCTTACCAGTGCTGAGTAGGGAGGAAGGAACACCTTCCTTTAGCTGCTGGCAACACTCCTCCTAATGCAGTCCAGGAGGCTTTTGGCCTTCCTTTCTGTGAAGGTACAGAAAGTGACTGGTCAGCAAAAGTGACCTTTGCTGGCTCATGGTCAGCTTGTTGTCCGCCCACCCCCAGGTCCTTCTTTGTGGAGCTGCTTCTAGACAGACAACCCCCAGCATATACTGGTGCATGGTGTTATTCCTCCCCAAAAGCGGCATGTCATTCTTAGACTTTTTTCTAACACTGAGCGCTTGCTTTCTGTTAATGAGTTTGAGTAATATTTTCTGGATCATAGGTTTGGAAGGGAGGTAGATCTTTCACCTGTAATTGCTCTGATCTTATTCTGGGACCCTGAAGTCTCAAATGTATTAATTACAAGGTGAGGAAGGATATTTGCAGGCAGTGGTTCCCACCTACCTTCTACTTTAATCCAGCATGTATGTGTGTTGCCACAAAAAGGGACAGTCCTTCCTTCCTTTCTATTTCCACCTGTTTGTTCTCAGTACCAGAACTGGCATGCCTAGGACGGCAAAATTAATCAGGTGATAGAACTCAACTGAATAATAATAATAAATAAACAAATAGTAATTTTCTTGAGGATTAGTTTTCAGCTGGATCTTTTCTCTGATTAGTGCCTGAACAAGTGAAGTGAGAGTAATTAGAAACACAAGAAAACTAGAGGTGGATCGTGTGGGCCTGAGCACTCTTAGCAATAACCTCAGTTTATGCCAGAGGAATAATGTGACTATAGTGCAGGCAAAACAGATTTTTCTCTTCATTATGGAAATAATATTTTTCATCTCATGGTGCCTGAACAGCAAAATAAGTATCAGACATGAGTGACAAGCTGTTGAGAAGTCATTGGCAGTTTGCATAAGAAGCTCACTGGCCATTTTCAATTTCTCTGTCATTAAAAATTCCCAGTGTGACCCAAGGGGGACTGTGGGATCCGGGGTAAATATTAATGGAATGCTGAATTGCAATGCGATGGTTTGCTACCAAGAGAGTTGATCTCTGACTACTACCACAGCACCTTTTTTAGTGCAGAATGGCTTGATCCATGTGAGGTTTAATACACAGATCTGTTCCTACAATCTTTCTTTTCATCCCAGTCTTTCTTCCTCCAACATCATGGAGATGTAAAGCCTCAAGCAGTGGCAAGAACTGAGATAAACTTCATGAAAGCGGGTTAATTTTCTTCTCTCAAAATAAAGTTTGTAATCGCATTCACGCAAGTATCAGGCAGAACCCTACTGCATTCCAGAGGCATAGCATGAGAAGACATGCTCCCGCATTGTTTGGCTGACATGAAGAAAATAGAGGCAAGTGTAATGAAAGTTGAAAAGCCAACCAGATATATCTATACTTAAGCAAATAGTATACAAGAAATACAGGCCAGTTGAGAAATTAGTGAGTGAAGATGTTGCAACAGAAAGAGATATGAGGAAATGCAGGGCTGTTTGGAGGACCACTTTAGTTCGATTGCATAAGCTGCCTTTCTAAAATGGGGCTAGGAACACATCCATGCAAAAAGAACCACCAAAATTATTTACATCCCAAACTATTAAAATGAGAATATGCTTCAAACACAGGTCTTCTGTGTAGAAGAGAGGTGAGATGGTGCCAGAAAGCCCAGAGTAAAGTGAAAAATGTCCACATTTGTGCAAATGTTTTTGTTTTTAATTCCCACCTAGCCAAGAAACTACTCAAATTGTTCCTCACGGATAAAGGTTTTCTTTTAAGTATAAAACTTGTATGTCCCCTTAATATTAGATTATTTAAATAAATTCAACTATGGGCAAAGAATCTATTTGAATTCATAGTCTCAAAAAATACATACTGGCTCATTTGCTGTCTTTGAACTGAAGTGTAGGGTCCACAGGATTTCAGTTAGAATAAATGTAGTCAAGTGATGAATGCTTCTGAAATTCTCACTCTTGGAAGAGAAGGTACATTTTTAAATGACCTATCACAATGGGAGTCTATTATACCTGAAACCCATTGGTCTGCATTACTAAACAGAATGCATGCTGATTATTTCTGCTAACTAACTCATTCCCTATTAACAGCAGTTGTGAGCACACAGTGAAATGTTGCAGACTAACAAAACCCTCGAACTGCATTTTCCATCTGCTTATCACTGTTTTACAAAATACAGTTACTTTTTGTTCTGCTAGCGTATCTGAGATTCCAGTTCTCCTTTATGCTTGTTAGGAGCTGGAGACTGCACTTTAGAAGAGGATTGTAAGAGGTGAGGACTGCAGTCAGGGGACTACGTTACTGTCTGGTGAAGGAAACTAAGGGAGGGTTTTAAATGGCACTGGCAGGACAGAATTATCAAGGATAAGTCACAAAACACTAAGCTGCTGATAACAGCAAACACCTTAACTTGGAAAATCCTCCTGTGTGTTTTTTTCTTCAACCCTGTTTTTTCTGTACTTCACATGAAATCTCTAAGGTCTCAGCTGTCCTTGGAGACAAATGTTCACCCATCAGGGAAGAAAGACTCACTGCATGTACTCCCATGAAATGCTATATTTTTCCTTCTGTTGATCTCTGCAACTGAAAACAAAAGTCACTTCTAATGTGTCTGTTTATGGTCAGTGCAGAGAAAAATTGAATACATTTAAAATAACTATGTGTGCCTGTATTGATTTCTGTTTGACTACACTTCATGTCCAGTTCTTAGCACAATTTCTAAGCACATGTAAATAAGGTACTTCTCCTGAATTTGCATTAATATTCAGTTAAAATGACTATGACATGCATTAGTTCACATTTTCTGCATTGCAGTTGGGTTGTGCAAAAGCTGAGAAAATGCTGATAATTCAAGTGATGATTCCTCGGTTTATTTTAAGAGTTTTTGAGAAATCATTTCCCTAAAAAAACTAAGCTGAAAGAATATAGTTTGGTTTTCAACATTCCCCCTCACCAGGCCCAAATCACACAAGTGCTTAAAAAAGTGTTTTGGAGAACTATGTACTACTAATATATTTAGTCCAAGATTACGGCTGAAAGATATAATATTATGGAAAAGCTCTAGCTTTGTAATTAAGGACAAGTCATTCTTGCAGAAGTTAACTAAAAATGTTGAAATTACACTACTTTGAAGCATGGGAGTTGGTTTTTGCTTTTGTTTTTTAAGAAAAAATAAATGAAGAAAGGAAAAAATAAAGATACAAAATAGCTATCAACTACATCAGGCAAGAAATATGACAGAAGTGATAACTAACTGCAAATGGAGCAGTAACTCTGAAATTTGACTTTGTTACAAATGTCAGACAAAAGAAAAGCTTATACACAGTTCCACAAATATTCCTTATATTAATTTCCATTGCATTCCCACACATTCCCTTGCACTATTTTCCTATATTCTCAGACTGAAGGTCATAGAATCAGAGAATCATAGAACATTGAATGGTTAGGCTTGGAAAGGACTTTAAAGATCAAGTTCCAACCCCCCTGCCA
>NW_010120407.1:0-14241 GCF_000699245.1 Pterocles gutturalis
CTCTAACATTCTGTGATTCTGTGAAACCACAACCCAACATCAACCAGAGCCTCACGCGACCCTGAAGTCATTGAAGACACTGCAGACACACTGAGATGGGCCAGGCTCTGCCAGAACCTGGGGACAAGTATCAAGTGTCTGCCTGCTGTGAGTGACTACAGCAGGATTTGGGAAGAGGGTGGAGGCCAGGCGTTTCCCTTGTTGGATCTCCTTCTGGCCTGGGAGCTCCTGGGCAGCAGCTAGTGGGAGTGCCTTCCTGGGACAGGAAAAAAGATGTGCCCCGTTGCCCAGTTCCTCCCCTCGTGGTCATTAGTGGGCACACAGACAGGATAAGTGAGAAGAGAGGCTCAAGCTGTAATGAAGGACTGGCGGAGTAAGTTTTTTTTGGTTGTTTTGTTTTGTTTGAAAGCATCCTTCTTAAGTAGGGAAATAAACAGTCATATCACAGGCCTGACTCTGACGATGGGTACACAGGCAGTCGTAGTATGTTTTAAAGAACTGGGGAGGAAAAATAAAGAGCTAAGAGTGGGGACTCCATGAACAAATTTGTTGTTTAAATAATAATGAGTTAGGCAAGGGCTTGGGAGATCCTGATGTCACTGCCATTTTTCTGCATGGGTTCAGAAAAGTACGTACTTCTTTGTGATACATAATTTCCTCACCATAAGTTTCACTACAGCTTATTATGATTTGTTAAAGGATTTTGTATCCATAAAGAAACTAGGGAGGATGAGAGCTTTTTGGAAGACCCTACTATGGATATTTGCATAAGTAAATTTTTGTTATGTGATATTATGCATAGTTATGTAAAACTCTTGAAATATTTCATTGGGTGTATTTCTGTGTGGCTACTTCTTCAGTCATCAGAAAAATTCACCACTCTCCCTTCTGCCCCTCAGAAAGATAATTTTAACCAAAACCTCAGATGCAGTATGTCTCACCCCACTACAGTGGACAGTGGAGAGAGGTTTTTTTGTGGTTCCCCGAAAAGGAACACCAGCTAGGTGGAGTCAGACAATGACTCAAGGAACAATACAACACAATTTTATTTACCTCAGCAACTGCAAAGATATCACAATTCAACTTCTCACAGTCAAGCACCAAATCACGCTTATCAATTATCACCAGACATCACTTATCAATTAACCAAGCACCAAATAACACTCAGTCATTATTTGAGGGCAAAAATCAGACAGAAGAGAGAGTAGAAAGAGTTGGAAAGTAAGAAAGTGGGCAGAAAGACAGAGAAGGACAAACACAAACACAGAGACTTAGGTAGCATCACCAATCCCTCATTCCAGCACGTCTTCTCTTCAAGCAGAAATCTTCATTTCAGGCAGAAACTTCAGCCAGAAACTTCTTGTGTGGGGTTGGTGATGGGTTGACAGTTCCAGCTCACCTTTTACACTGTTCTAGGACAACACCTTACCAGGGGAGAGGAGGGGAGGGACTGCATCCAGGTCACCTTTGGGGTTTGCTTTTGGGGGATGCAACAGCCTTTGTCAGGGGAGGGGGACAGCTGGTTCTCCACCAGGGAGATGACTCCAGCTCTCAGCACCCATGCCTCACTGCGACAGGTGTGTCCATCACTCAGAACAGTAACAATTCACTAATGTTTATTGACAAAAGAACTTTTCTCTCAACATGCTCTGCCCGAGCTGTTTGTAGACATGGTGGCATCTCTTCTTTAGAAATGTTCTGCCCGAATGCTCTGCCCATTGTTTGAGACATAAACAGTGTCATCTGGGAGGGGATGGGTAGGGCTCCTGTATGGACTTGTCTGTACAGATGTTACTTTCCCTTTTCTCATTGATCACACTAGTCAGAAAATCATATATCTGAACTGACATGGCACTATACATAAAGTAATTCTCTTTGTTTTAAGTCTTTAGACCTATATGGCATCTGGACCAGAAATTAGCTGGTTTAGATTCTGCATGCTTCAGATCAGCCAAATTCATGTGCATTGTGTTGAAGATTCAGGCTGGCTAAGATTATTCAAAAATTCCAACAGTGGCTTGGTTCTGCTGTTTTGCAATAATCCTATTTTTTTCTATATAACCCTTGTTGAGAAGAAAAATCTCCCTTAATTTTCTGTAGAAAATTGGTTAGACTTCCAGGCAAACAGTTTTAGATGTTTACTGAATCACTGCTAACAGCTGTAGAAGACAAAAATGTGTTCAGTATTTGTTCGAATACTCAATTTTTTGTAAAGTCATCAATCCTTAAGATGTGTCAGGTATTTGTTTTCTATGTGAAACACCTTTAAAACAGAAGGTATTTTAGCCAATGTTGTTACTGGTTCTTATACAGGCACCTCCTTGAACTATTCTCTGAAACTATGCATGTTTATCGTAACACTGAGATGATTACTTCTTCAATAGGCTAGACGAACAATACAACTAATTTCATTCTTGCCAATCTGATGAATGAGAGATAAAAGTGGTTTGCTTTAACTTGTATTGGATGATTAAATTATATTCTACAAATCCAGGGAGCCTCATATTAGAAGTTATTCCAAAAGTTAGGATTGCAGGCATTTCTTGATTTGTCTGTGCATTTTAGAACAGCCTTTATAATATAAAAATATTTGTTTGTATTACACGGCTGCCTAGTAAACTTGGATTCTCACTTTGCACACAAGACACTCCCTTGCTGGTAAAAAAGTAATTCAACTTTAGGCAAACTTAAGTTGTAGAAGGAATGAACAATTTTACTCAAATAACATTAGAAGATCTCACATAAAGCTGAAAATGAAACCCAGAATTCTTGCCTCCCTAAAAAAGGCAAAAACCAATAAGCCAGTGATTTTTCTTATTTCTAATTACAATCAGGATTTGAAGCTCAAAACTTGCACACCTTTCTTGAAATGAAACTGGTGGCACAGTGATGTCCAATATTCTGTGGAAGTTTTTTCCTTCCCTTCCACAGTTTCAGAGTTTTGACATAGATATTTGCAGGCAGATAGGTCTGGAAGCCCACAAGTGTGCTCACTGTGCATGTGTTTGAGTAAGGCACTATGAAAGCATGATGCTAATTCCTCGTTGATATGAACCACTAAAGTGATTCTGAAGCAAGCCCCTGATGTCTGTGCTAGACAGGACCAAGGATATATGAGTCTTTGAGTAACCTGGTCTAGTGGAAGATGTCCCTGCCCATGGCAGGGGAATTGGAACTAGGTGATCTCTAGGGTCCCTTCCAACCCTAACCATTCTATGATCCTATGATATATGATGTGGATATGCGGTGCTCTCATACACCATCAGAACTGTTCAGTGTTGGTGGCGTCTGTGGATGACAGTGGTAAAGCCATGTGTAGCCTGGGACAGCAACGCAAAGCCATATGGAGATTGTTCTTGTCATCAGTGCCCCTGTTTTCTGCCTCAGAATTCTTGTTTGTTGAAGTTGATATTCCTTTGCATAAATCTTCTTGCTGCTGTTTTACCTCTGTGTCTTTTCACTCTCTGTCTTATGTGGGTCTATTCTGTGCACATTTTCACTGGTGTTCCTCACAATGTAGACATTTCCTCAGAAGTCTGTGCTATGCTTATGTCCCTGTGCTGCATCAAACCTAGGCTTCAGGTTGCAGCTAGGTGCACTCCAAGGAAAGTGAGGCAGAACATAAAAAAAAAGACCACAGGACATTTGAGTTAATAAACTGTCCCCTTTAGAAAAGTGGAAGCTGCTGATTATGATCTGCTTATTTGATACATTCTTCATATCTGGAAAACAAAATGAGAGCAGAGTAAGACAGAAAACTGCAACTGGAATTTGTAGGAAGATAGGCGACCCCTGATAGCATTGCCTATATTGAAAAGTCACACTTCCTTGCTAAGATAGTTACTGAATTTCCCAGGGCGCTAGGCTGAAATCACTGTTATACATCAGTGAAACTTGATAGATGAAAACCTACTTCAGAAAAAGAAAGGACTAAATCAGAGAGTCTATTAAAAGCAAAACTTTCTCTTAAGGTAACTTTTACAACAATTTTCATCAAATCCAAGATAAATATGTATAATATCCCACTGTCAAATATGACTTCTGGTTGTTCTCATTGCTTCTAATACAAATGGGGTTAAGAATTAATATTTTTGAAATTATAACACTAACAAAAACTCCCAGTATAGCCATTCTTTGCTCTATCAGCAAAACCACAAGCCTGGAGAAATAGATTAGAACCTAACAGTGTTCCTCTTAAGCAGTGGCTATAGCAGTAGAAAACCGTAATTTGGCTGTTCATCTGAAAGAATGCAAGATCATTACACAAAAGTATAGGAAGGAAAAGGCAGACTCGTACAGATTTCATTCTTGCAATAACATGCCTGGATGATTCTTTGCTGTTTCAGGATTACTGGTGGTATAAGTTTTCAGTGTCAACTGGCTTACAGATAGCAGAAAAGGGAAGAAATTGGACTCTTACACTACTGCCTGCACCACTCTGCCTTTTGCTCAGAAAAAAGAAGAGATAAACCCTTCAATGGTTACAGAAACTTTTGCTGCACAGCACCCAATAAGAACTGTAAGCCCTGAGTTTAGAGCTTCAGGAGCAGTTTAAGCTTTGTTAAAATGAGAGCAAAAGGAGATCCAGAAATGGCCAAGTAATCCTGAGAGCTGAGAATCTGCTCCAGGCGTTTCAGAGGCTTCACTCCTGAATTTCTATCAGTCATGATAAGGACTATAAATTCCTATTATGTTCGCTCAGCCTAGTTAGTCATTCTTAGCTGAAATACACATACAATTACATCTGGTGTGTCAATGATGTTAAATGAAATGTCAACTTATTTTCTTCCTACAAAATCCTTTTTCAGAAGAAAACATAAAAAGTCTGAAAAATCCATATATTTTCAAAATGCTAATGGAACGAGCTTTTCTTTTCCTAGTTTATTCTGAAAAATAGCAAAACATAGGAGGTTAACAATTGTTTTTCTTATAAAAAGTTCTATTCTTTTTAAGATGTCACCTTATTGTATTAAAGAAATTTAAAGTTCAAAATCTTGGTAACCTGTCATTTTTCTAAAAATGTTTTTGACTGATGTGAAATAGAGTTAATGTAAAGTTAAAATCCGATTTTCAGCTGTAATAATTTGTTTTGCTCTGTGTGTCTGAATTTGTCAAAAAATAATGAAAAATATGTCCAGTTCTAAACTTAAGACAAAGTTTTGAAGAAAACATTTTTAATGCACTCATTCTTATGTCTTTTCTTTCCCTCTCATGATTTCATTTTGCCTTCAAGTATAATAGTTCAATATTGTTTCTTCTCCCATCTTTTTCCAGCACAGAATCTCTATCTAACGGATTAGCAAAAAAGTACTGCGTATTTTTCAGAAGACTATATCAAGTGTTCATAAATCTAGTTGCTAGATGAGTTGATGGTAGATCTATGTTTGTAAGGCTGTAATGTTTTTCCTTTTCATTGATTTCCCTCATGACATTGAGCATATACTCTTCGTACTACTGGTGATTTATCTATGACATGGACACTAAGGACGATGTTTGTAATAATATCCCTGACCTGAAACAAAAATGTGAAACTGGGAGGAAAGTTACATAAAGAAAAACCTGTTATGTTTGTTCTAGTGCCTTTGATGGCAAAGTAATTGCTGAGGAGTAAAATTCAAATGTAAGGAACAATGTATGCATTACATATATATTTGCATTGATCTCTCCAATCACTGTAACTTTCTCAAGCAGAAGTGAAGAAATCTTTTTAAGCTCATTTCCTTTATCTATTTCCAAAAAGAGTTTGATACAGATAACATGTCTTTTGAAAGTATGCATTTCGGCCAACCTGTGAAGTTCCTCATCTTAACCAACTAGTAGCCTATGTTGAGACCTAACAGGAAAACTATTTTTAGCAGTTAACACATAATATTTTTGTTGGAGTGAAGGCCCTTGACCTTTTTAAAGAAAAACTTGACACACAAGGATCTGTTGCAATCACAGTTTGTAGCAACTGTCTTCAAAACCAAAGCATCACTGCAATTTTCAAAATGCTTATATTCATGTTATTGCTTTCTCCCAATATCTTGTCTCCTCCTTTTTTCCTCCCTTCCTCTCTTTTCCCCCCTGCAAATTGCTATCATGCAGCTCAGTTGCATTCTGTTCACATCGCTGTTTCATGAAACACAGTTAGCCCCACTGATGAACATTTCTGCCTGTAATTTGTGTGACAGCATCAGATATTTTGGAGGTTGGTGCTCTATGGCCAGTGCAATTGTCATTCTCTCTGTGTCACAACCCACTTCCATTTTTCATTCTGCTTTCAGGACTTGTGTGAGTCCCTTGTATGACTACTAAAAATTTAGTAACTTACGAGTAGTTAGCCTTCACATTTTGGGATAAAAAGTCTGAATGTGGGGCAGTAGGGAGTCTATTCCTATATTTAGAGATTGGCACCTAAGTTCATTACCTTTTTTCTGTTCTCTAAACAACTTCTTTGTTGATATTGCTTTACTGCGCTCTTCAAGTTATTAGAATTTACAGTGCAAAATACTGAGTTTTATTAGTAGTGTTCTTTATTAAAGGTAGCATAACACAACTGCTGTAACCGTTTTTTTTTTTTTTGCTTGTTTTTTTTTTTTTTTTTTTAATTTTGAATCTCAAGGAGTTGAAAGGGGGCAGCAAGTCAGTTTACTGACCATGAAGGAATTTTTTGGAGGAGCAGAAGTGTGCACGACTTTTACCTCAAGCTGAATGGGACTCTCTAGCACAGAAAACTGATGAAACTGAGAGGAGGTGTGGTCTAATTTGAAATGTGGAGGAAGAGTAAAAAGAGATAAAGAGACTGATATAAAGAATATCTTGTCAGGAAGCCCGTAATACAGAACTCTGCAAATGGTAGTGAACATAAGCAGCATGGAGCATGGAGAGACTGAGTTCTCAAAGACTGGTGATGTTAAGACTTCAGCACAACAGGTTTTTGAAACATTGTGAAATGACAGAAATTGTGTATCCTATTCATGACAGGAATGTGGAAAAAGATCTTTTAACGTAAATCTTCCTAAAGATCTTCTTTGGTGCAGTCATATATTATCATTTGAGCAATGTACGCAGAGCTAAAATTAAACTCAAAATAAAAGAAGTGTGTGAATGTTTCCTTTCTTTCTATTAACCTTTTCCAAAACACAGTAAATGCAACTTGTTCAAAGCTTTCAGAGCTCAGCTGCTACATAAATTCCATAAATAGTCACATTCTTTCCTCCTCTCCTGCTGTGGTTTGACCTGGCTAACATCAAATACCACGCAGCCACTCACTCACCCTTTCCCCACGCCGGGCATGAGGGAGAGACTTAAAGGGGTAAAGGGAAAAGAGACTCGTGGGATGAGATAAGAAGAATCTAGTAACTAAACTATAATAAAATTGAAAATAATAATGATAATAATGATAATAATGATAGCAATTAATAAAAAATTACAAATATACAAATATACAAAAGCCTGGTACACAATGAAACTGCTCATCACTTGATGACCAAGGCTCAGCCTGTTCCTGACTAATGATCCTGGAGCAGGGAGATTCCCAGAACCACGATCCTGGGAAAAGAGAAGAGTCTCAGAGTCTGAGAGGCCGAGAGCTGGCAAAGAGAGCAACAGAGAGGGGTGGTGGGGGCTATCGGGGTGGAGCTTCCAGATAGCCCCTCATCTATATGTTGAGTATGACATGCATGATATGGAATAGACCACTGGCCAATTTGGGTCTCAATCCTAAACCTAAGGTCAAATCCTAGGCAAGGAATTGGGGCTGTGCTCCCTCCTAGCTTCTCCTGTACCTGCAGACACTGGCCCAGCAGAGATGCTGAAAAGTCCTTGACTGTCCTGGCAGCAACATAAACATCAGTCTGTTATCTGCCTTCTCCTCAGCACAATTCAAAAACAGCCTCACACTAGCTACTGTGAAGAAAGTTAACTCTGCCCCAGCCGAAACCAGGACATCTCTTTGGAACTATTCAACACTGAAAACCATCTCCATGCCAAGTGCCTTTAAAAAGTTTTACTGACCTTTGCTGCAAAATACTCTGAAATGTTTACTATTTGAAAAACTCTTATATTGTTTATAAAGAAAATTAAAATCCTTGGATTTAATATGCAACCAGTTTTTGCAGGTTGGCCAATCATGTATCAGTTAAAAACAAAAAAGAATAAGACTTGCTCTATCTATATTAAATATCTATATATACTTCGAAGAATGTTCTGAATCTTCAATTTTTTTTTGTTTTTGTTTTTGTTTTGTTTTGTTTTAAACTGGAAATATTTGGGGAAGCATCTACTGGAAATGTGGGCTGCACATTCTAGCATAAGTTTTCTTGGAGTTCCAAACATCTGAATTTTTGTTTTTAAACTCTTGGCTGATAGTGGTTGTGGAAAACTTCCATATCGCTCAATTTAAAAAGGCATACAGACACACATATAACACTGGATTAAACAGTATTCATAAAAATATTTATTTTGTACAAGTTAGGGGAGGAATAAATGAGAAGTAGGGCAGGGAAAGATTATAACATTCAGAATATGCACCTCTCCCTCTGTCTCAAAAAGTAAATTTAGATAAGGTTATTAATGAGATTGTGCTCAGAACTCTTAAATAAGTGCACTTCTCTGGTTGGTTGATACAAATCAAGAAACTTTTAAAAAATCAGCAAAGATATCCTCTACCTATAAATTTAAGGTTAAAACCTACCACATTGATAGCTATGAAAAGGTTGTCCTGTCCTGCCCCAACAAATAAAGAAATATAAGTCTCGCCTTAAAATTACGTAAATGTTGATGTGCACCACCTATATTGGAGAAAGTTTGTGTAACCACTTTCTCTCATTACTGAGGGACTGTGGACAAACATGTTTTTATTCCGTAAGCTTTGTCTGCTGCTTCAGTCGTTTCTCCTTGTGTATTAATAGAAAAGCTAATAAACAAGCCTGAGCACAAACTTTTATGTTACCACCTGTGATGAGTTGACCCTTGGCTGGGAGCCAACCTCACACAACTGCTCTCACTTCACCATTCCCAGGGATGTGGGAGACAATTAAAGGGGTAAAGGGAAAAAAGACTCCTGGGTTGAGATAAGAACAGTTTAATAACTGAACTACAACAAACTTGAAAATAATAGTATATACAAATATACAAATGAGTGATATGCAATGATACTGCTCACCACCCAATGACCAAGGCTCAGCCCGTTCCCAGCTAATGACCCCGGAGCAGGGACAGTCCTGAAGCTGCACTGCTGAAATGGAGATAACAGCCCAAGCATCCCAGACAAAGAGCTGATCAAGGGAGGGAGACGACCTAGCAAGAGGTACCAACCCAAGAGAGCTGATCTGGAAAAAGAGACGACCCAGAGGAAAAGGAATCCAGAACAAAAAGGGGTCCAGAACAAAAAAGAGGTTGAGCTGCTGGAGGGTCCTCACCTATATACTGGGCATGACGTGTATGTTATGGAATAGACTATTGTCCACTTTGGGTCTCAATCCTGAACCTAAGATCAAATCCTAGGCTAGTAACTGGGCTGTGCTCCCTCACAGCTTCTCCTGCACCTGCGGACAGCTGAGA
The DNA here is from genome assembly GCF_000699245.1 of Pterocles gutturalis. Taxonomy (NCBI): domain Eukaryota; kingdom Metazoa; phylum Chordata; class Aves; order Pterocliformes; family Pteroclidae; genus Pterocles; species Pterocles gutturalis. Next base: position 9,547 of record NW_010120407.1, read on the forward strand.
ATCTGAAAGACCTTGGGCTGTCCTAGCAACAACTATAAACATCACTGTTATCAGCTTTTTTCTTAGCACAAATCCAAAACACAGCCTCTTTCTAGCTACTGTGAAGAATGTTAAGTCTGTCTCAGCTGAATCCAGGACACTGTAACATAAATCAACCATTGCTGATACTGCTGCTCTTCCTGATTTGTTTATTTAATTAAAAATATAGTTCAGTTATTTTAATCCACTCATCTATCAATGGTATAAGATAGAAAAGATATGAGAAGTTAAAAAAAAAATCCCTCTTGGCAGCAGTATATGTCAATGTCTATGTATTTTCTAAGACATGTTTACATTTGTACTTCAACTCTGTTCACTTTAAAATTTTTGTCTTGATGGTGAAGTGATGAAAAGCATTTATGTAGAGCTCTGTGTTTTGCCTACATTGTCATGGCCCAGGTGCTATGAGTATAGTCTAGTGTCTGCCTTTACTGTCCAGTGTAATGAGATTTTTTTTCCTGTTTTTAATTTCTTATTTAATTCTGTAGATTTTTATTTTAAAACAGAGATTAAAACAAGAGTTCTTTCATCTGCCTCTCTTGTATGAAACTATTCTCTTAACATTAGAAACATAAAGTTCCTAAAGCATGTAATCTTTGCATTTCTTACTGCTAGAAAAGAAGATGAATAGAGAGGAGACCTTTAAAGCAGTATAGTCTTGTGAGCATGTGCATGAGAGCTAGCAAGCATAAAGAATCAGACTTTGGAGGCAGATAGTGAAATTGCTGTAAAACAAAAGTAAGTCATAGTATGCTTGAGGATTGGAAAGCTGGCAAGATATCCATGCATTGCATTTTTTTCTACATTACTTATGCTCTAAGGTAATGCAATGCCATCTGTTTTATTAAAACACTAACAAAGGAGCTGTTCAAATGTTTTCTTTTGTAAAGCTTTTCATAAGAAATCATTAGGCCAAACTGAAGCAGCCATGATCCATGCAGATGACAGGTTAATACTTCTCATGTGGCTGCAAGAAAGATAGGGAAAGTGCTTGGTCAGAAGGTATCACTTGGAGATTAACTTTTCCAATTTGACTAAAAGCTGAATGTATAGAAAACAAAATGTTTTCTCCCATGTGGTAATGTGAATATGTATTTTGTGCCTCAGGAACCACATTGCGGCAGACTTTGGAGAGGTCAGGCAGCTGATATAAACTGAGGCAGTCTTTACAGACGTGCCTAAACCTCCCTGACATGAAGGGAAATTTCAAAAACCTTTTCAGTCAGGCCTATTCCCATCGTGCATACTCTCATGGTGGAGCATTCACTCTTGAAATGTTGGTTTCTTCCCACAAAGGTGCAGCAGGAGCTTTCCACCCTCAGAGAGGGGTCTGCTCTCGTGGCTGTTCAACTGTGCTCAGCTGCAACCAGGATACCCTTCTGAGGGAGGAAAAGACACCTCCTTCCTTATAAGAGAGAAAGGGTGGGAGGAAGAATGGTATGGTGATATTACCTGGAGTAGGAGGAACTACAGGACAGAGTTCATAACTACAAATCCAGCCAGGTGTCTTTTTTGCATGTCTGTTGTTCAGTGCTAGTATCTGTATTGTCTGCCTGCATTTGTCATGGGTTTGTTCATCAGACACACATTCCTGTCACTCTGGTATCTATTCTTTTTAATTTGAGTCAGGTTAGCACCTGTCATATCCCACTATCTTTGGGGTTACCAAAAAAAGAAAAGTGCATTAGCAATATGACAGCAATGTTGCTCTCCCTAATGGCTAAGATGGTTGTCGTTTGTAACATGTTTCTCCTGGAGCACTCCGGTCTCCAGAGACTCATGTAACTCAGTCCCCTGAGGAACAAAACAAAATGCTAGCTGTACTCTCAATTCTGTACCAGACCAAGCATTTCTCTACAGGTTTTAAAAACATACACAGAATTACTTTCAAGCTGGAAAAGTTTCCTCACTAATGGTATCCTTTCACAAACAATTGTAATATATCCTTTAAATTCACACCATCACCTTCAGGTCTTTTGTTTTTTAGCCGTGAGTATACATTAAGCTCTCTTAAGTGCCTCTATTAAAACATTATTTATGTTCAGTGGCACCAAAGCTCTTGATATTACGCTCTACTCAAAGGCATTCTTTGCCTAGATAACATGTCATTTGCTTTGACAAATCTGTGATAGACAGAATGCGATTCTCTGACAAGGTAAAGGCTTTAAAGATTTAATTTAGAGAAGTTGATTTTTATTATTCTTTGGTTTACACATACAGAAAAATTCAACAGCTAATATCCCTATCAAATAGCAGATATTAAACTTATTAACAGCACATGATAATCTCTTCAGGGAAGAATTTAAATCTGGGACATAATTCTGAATTTAATTTTTTTTTTCTGGGTTGTTTGTTTTCCAGATGTTCCTGCCTGTTCTTTCTACTTCTTCCTAGTAAGGAAGAGAAGAACTAGCAAAAAACCCAAACCAAACCAAAACAAAAACCCCCCAAAAATCAAACCAAAACCAGAGGAAAATACAAACATTAGCTGTTGAAAGAGACATGGGCATTCTATAGCAGTTTTTTTCCCAGCTCCATCTAATACCACAGAGGTTTTATCATCTTTGCCTGCAAGGGACTTCCCAAAGATTCCCATGGGTATGTGCTACTGCTTTAACTCCAGCTGTCATGCAGGGTGTCTTTGCTACATTTTTTCACTTCTTTTCCATGAACACAAGGAAAGAAAACAGTTTTTTTCATGTAAGGGTCAGAGTAGGAGTCACAGAGGATCTTACATAAGATTGAAGCTTGGGTTTTAAGCTTCTGCATGCAATTCTACCTGAATCATTGTATGCAACACAGAGCAGTTTTCCTGAAATGACTGTTTCTATCTCAGTTCTAGAAGCAGTTTCCTTTTGCATTGGGTAGTATAACACATACTTTATAGTGGTAAGCATGTACCAGTTCTGCCTAAACCCTGGAATGTAGTTTAACCGGAATTTAATTGTGGTGAGGAGGGACACACACACACACACACAAAAGGATTAAATTACTCCCTGGATATGAAAGCTTATTTGAGATTTCTGGTCTACAATTTGCAATTTTGTTTTGTTTTAAATCATGACAACTTTTTTTCAGCTTTTTGATCAATAGCCATGGGTATTGGTCTGGGAAATGCGTACAAAAATATAACAAAACACAACAACAATAATATGATTTGTGCATGTCTTACCATCCTCCATCAGAGCTAAGGGATAAAATGCCAAATAGTAGCTAGCTGTCCACAAACAAAAGTGTAAAACTAACCCCTCACTGCTGTATCACTGTGCATCCAGACTGTAAACAGAAGAGCTTATCATGGTGACATTTATTATTTGAATGTCATGGGCTTTGTTTATTCTGTATCTGCTACCTGCAAGATGAGCAGAGAGAGCAGACAGCCAATGTTAAACCAAAAAAGTTATATTTGCCAGTGCTGGAAGGAGGGGTATGAACAACTTGAGACCTTTGTGGGAAACTACAGAATCCGCACTTTGTGTTTCATGGCCTAGGTCAGACATCAATTTTTTGCATTTTTTTTCTAGCCTTGATTAATGACATTGACAAAGCACATATAAATAAATATGACAATTACCTAATTATAAAATACCATGCTGTACAAAGCCAGAAAAAAACTGGCATAAGATTTTGAAGCTACATGTCTTCTGCTTGTTTTATTTTTTTAGTTGTTATTTTTAACAGTATAGATTTTAAAATATTTCAAAAAAATGTAAAAATCTTTAAAATGATCTACAAGTCTTAGTGAGGTTTCTGTATTTCTAGCACTTCGCGTTGCAATTAAATTGTAGATTCTAGGGAAGAGAGTTTTGAAAATGCACAAAGTTGAGTAGGACACTATAAACACTTGAGGTGCTCCGTGAAAATGGAGGAAACATGTCAAAAAACACTGGATTTTAGAGGCATTTAAGGAGCTAATGATCTTTTCTCCCATTCATAGCTATTTATCTTATGTCTCTGCAGAGTCAATGTAGAATAATGATGAAGATGTAAACTGCATTTCATATTCCTCTGTGTTGGGAGGTTTTTTGACTTTTATTTGAAATGAAAAAACTGTTTCATGGTACCAGGATGTTGCGGTTTTGCGTGGTGGGTCTGTTTGGAAGCAGGGAGGGGCCACAGTAATGGCTCCTGTAAGTAACCGCTAAAGGTTTCCTCCGACTCCAAGTCTGCTGGTAGTAAGGGAGGGGCTGCAGTGGTGGCTCCTGTAAGTGACTGCTAAGGGTTCACCCCCACCCTTGACTCCAAGGTTTTAGTAGCTGGGAGGGGGGAGGGGAGTAGGGGTGGGAGTGGGGGAAGGAGTACCTCCAATCCAGCCCCTGTGAGAAACTGCTGGAATTTTCCCAGCTTCAGGCTGGACCCACCCCAGGCCAGGGCTGAGCCAATTGGTGCCTCTGCAACTGACATATTTAAGAGGGGGCACGGAACATGAAGATGGGTGTGGCCCTGGACAGGGCCTGGCTCTGGCTCCAGCCACCTGCCTGGCTTCTTCACTGAAAGAGTGATCAGGCATTGGAACAGGCTGCCCAGGGTAGTGGTGGAGTCACCACCCCTGGAGGTGTTCAAGAAATGTGTAGATGTAGTGCTTAGGGACATGGTTTAGTGAGTTAGGTGGTGTTGGGTTGGACTTGATGATCCTTGAGGTCTTTTCCAACCTTA
>NW_010120407.1:14298-14797 GCF_000699245.1 Pterocles gutturalis
GAGTCAGTTTCCCCAGGAGCCAATGAAAGACCTGCAGCGGGGAGAGAAGCAGCTTCTGAGAGAGAGGACTACGCAGACACTCTGGTTAGTGAATAGGAGCAAGAGGAAGGAGGTGGGCCCAGAATTTCCCCTGCAGAGTGATGAAGACCCATGGTGAATCACGGTTTGTCCTTTGGTGCAGTCCGTGGGAAGATGTATCCGTGGAGGACTCCACATTGGATTTTTGGAGAAACCCACACCGGAGCTAAGCAGTTGTCAGGGGACTGTGGCCCTGTGTGGAAAGGACTCACGTTGGAGCAGTTTGAGAAGGACTGTCCCATGAGAAGGGACCCCACACTGGAGCAGGGAAAGACTGTGAGGAGCCCTCCCCTGAGGAGGAAGGAGCAGCGGACTGACTGCACCCCCCATTCCCTGCCCCCCCTGCGCCCCCGGGGGCGGGGAGGGAAGGTACAGAACAAAGCCTTTGGGCTTTGGGAAGAAGGGAGGGGTGGGGGAGAAG
>NW_010120407.1:14987-34345 GCF_000699245.1 Pterocles gutturalis
TAAACTACGACACAGGACTAGCCTACACAGGAGTGTGGGAGAAGGTGAAGTGAGGGGTCCTGCAGGCGTTGTTCCACTGCTGTATGGTTAAGAAACACTTAAAGTAGATGTGTGCAACGACAGTGCAACTTAGCAATGAAAAGTCTCTGTATTGTGTGCGCAGTTAAGTCTCTGAACACTGGTGCATACCTGCTTCTAGATCGATCGTGAAAAATGTGTTTCAAATAGCTTCTCTCCTTACCTGAATCATGTACGCATAGATGCAAACTGCATATATAAACATAAACACACATATAAATATAAACATAATTATAAATATCAATATCAACATCAATATCAATATATAAATACATAACTGTATATGTATCTATACATTAAATTGATTAATAGATGCTATAAACTACTTAGAGACAAAAACCTACATAAGTGTGGTTGTTTAGGTTTGGTAGTATATACTCTTTGAAAACATCAAACAAAAAAGTAAAAAAGGGTTAGGATATCTGTTTGCTGGGGGAACCATGCACACCTAATAAGCATAATAAATAAGTTGAAAGAGGAAATAGAAGCCGAGCATAAGTGACTGCTTCTAAAGGGGAAGCAGTCATTCTGTTACTAGGTTTTACCTCTGAGGAAGTTTCTGTTGAGAAGGGGAAAAAAAAATTTAAAAAAAGAAACACAAACATTGAAATAGTCTGATCGATGAAGTATGGGAAATTCTGACCCAAAGGTTGTTTTAATGGTTTGGGAAGGAAATTAAGTGCTAGGGGGAAAAAAAGAATGCATTTGCAGTGCTTATATGGTGTAGATACATCTATGTGGTATAACACAAAGTGAACTTCAAGGTACCCTGTAAGATGGATCACCGCACCTGCAGAGCCTGGAATTTTGGCTGTGGCTCTGCTGTTACCATCCAAACTCCTCTTACTGGGATGTCTATCACTTTCCTGTGACCTGTCTCATGCTTTGACAGAACTTAGTCTCTCATTTATATGGGAAAGGATATCCATTTACTGACAAGCAGAGGATCAATCTTATTTCTACTTTTACTCTACAAATATTAACGGAAGTAGAAGATGATAAAGCTTGCTTAAGAAGTCCTGAAGATTTTCCTCACTAGCCATGTGATAGGAATTTTTTTTGCAGACAAAGTTTACCTTTAAAATTATATTCATTCCTGATCCAATCAGATTTATAATTACCTAAATCTACTTGATATTTTTAAAAATTATCACGTTTTCCAGTATGCATTGGGTTTATTTTTCATGTAAAACTGTACTGCACTCAGAAAATTTGGAAATATTTTTTTCCTCCTCTTGCCAAGATCTGTTTTGCGGTTTGCTTCCACCTTCCTGGTACAAATGTGTTTTAAGGTGTTATAAGCCAGTGTTTGTTGTTGTAATTTATTGCTGCTGTAGAGGATCATAGAAAAACAGTAAATATCAGCATGTCATTTTTCTAAAAGTTTTACACATGTGTGGTGGGAGATACTGAAACACTGTAAAATCTAAATGTCAAAATGTAGACGTATAGAAGCAGTGATTATCCTTGTTTCAGGGGAAAGTGGCTATAGGGTCAAAAGTATAAGGGGAGGAAGACTTAATTTATCAAAACTGACACACACTCAGTCTTAGATATAGGTTTAAGTATCACTGTGGACTTTTTCCCTTTATTGGTGTGCTGGGTTTAGCTGCGGTAGAGTTAAATTTCTTCATAGTAGCTTGTAGGGGATTATGTCTTGGATTTGTGCTGAAAACAGTGTTGGTAACACAGGGATGTTTGCGCTGTTGCTGAGCAGTGCTTACACAGAGCCAAGGCCTTTTCTGCTTCTCACACCACCCACCAGTGAGTGGGCTGTGGTTGCACAAGGAACTGGAAGGGGACACAGCTGGGACAGCTGACCCCAACTGACCAAAGGGATATCCCACAGCATATAACATCATGCTCAGCAATAAAAAGATGGGGGTGAGAAGAAAAAAGGGGGGACAGTTAGACTGATAGCGTTTTGTCTTCACAAGTAACCATCATATGTGATACAGCCCTGCTTTCCTGGAGATGGCTGAACAACTGCCTGCCGATGGGAAGTAGTGAATGAATTTCTTGTTTTGCTTTGCTTGCTTATGTGGCTTTTGATTTAATTATTAAGCTGCCTTCATGTCAACCCACAAGTTTTTTCACTTTTGCCCTTCTGATTCTCTCTCCCATCCTACTGTGGGGGAGTGAGCGAGTGGCTGTGTAGTGTTGTTGATGGCTGGGGTTAAACCATGACAATTGATGAGGGGAGTAATTCTCTCTTCCATCCCTCCTTCCTCAGGAACATTTAGTTTGACAGAACTAGAAACCTCAATCTTGTGAATTCTAGGCCAGTTTATTTAGTGTATTGTACTTGTGATGTACAGCCTAAACTTAGAATTCACAAGAGCAGAGGAATTTGGAGTATGAGGTAAAGAGAAAAGAAAGGAGTTTTCTTTCAAAATAGAGATGTTACTGGAAACAGTAATGAATCCTATCTGTAGTTTCAATATTACAGGGAGAAATCAGTTATGTTTGCTCAAAACATTGTCTCTACCGCCAGTTGAATGTTCTCTCTGAAAGCTACAGGTTTTTTGTCCATCAAGTAATTTGCTGAATGAAAGCCATGCAAGCTCTTGGGTGATGGTATCTCAGAAATATAGGAAGGTATAACGATTTATGTTATTGCACTTTTCAGTTGTGATGCTATATAGAGCAATGCACATAATAAAACACAATAAATTTTGAAATTCAATTCACAGGAATTCCTCACAAGATCAGAAAGATGATGAAGGTGATATTTCTCTTATATACCTCACTTCAGCAAGAGGCAACATATTGCTGATTTTTCACTGTGTATGTTGGTGATGAATCCAGTGGCTTTTAATTAAGTTCTTCATTCTGGGTGAATTCTACACCTGTGCTAAGCTAATAAGAAGCCTGTTTGAATTCTACTCAGGACTGTTCTAGAAGTGGCCTTTAAAGTCTATGCACATGTTATGTTTAACTCTGTGCTCAGAGTGAATCTGAGGGGTATCATAGAAAGTGTTAAAAAATGATGGAGGCTCTGATTCTACCGTGTATTCAGAGCACAAGCCTCTTTCTGCAATGATTCTGGAGGTGAGGAGACAGGGCTTACTGGTGTCCTTCTATCCACAGTTCAGTGTAGGCCTGGGGAAGAAATGATGAAACAGCACAGACCAGTTTATTCAGTAAGAAAAAAATAACACAATTAATAATCTCAGTAATAAAACAAAAATATCATTCATATCTCAGGTAGCAGATACCATCAGTTTTCCTTTGCACAATTCAGATTAAAAACTTTTAGAATATCTGAGGAAAATGTTCCCAATGAATGCAACTCAACCTCTTGCTAGAAGTGTTTCAGTTTTTTAATCCAGTTTTCAAAAAATTCTGACAACTGTTACTTCAAAATAAACTTACTGAATCTCCATAAAACTTTATATTTTACCTTGCACCGAAAGAATAAAAAAACTACTTGCCTTTTGTTTCCTCTTCTTTCACCTGATCTATAGTGACTTGCAGAACAAAGACTCCACAATCTGTAAGACTGTAAAGTAGGTATGTTTATTCAGCGCCGGGCACACGGGGGTATCCCCTCCAAAGACATGTGCACCAAGCATAGTGGCTCACTTCCTTTTATACAAGCAATTAGTGCATATTCACAAGATTTCTAAACATGCTTATACACATTCATGACCTGTCCCCTCTTCTCATGCTAATTAGGTTCCCCCCATCTGTGGCTCCACGGTGCCTCCTGGTGGTGGTCGCCGAGGGTTGTGAGGATGAAGATGGGGTAGTCTTCCTCGTTACCTTTTGTTGACCCCGATGCATTGCGCAGGTCCAGTGCTCCTTACAACTGTGTTGGCCCTTGTCCAAGGTTTCTATCTGCGTCAAAACGCAGAATGTCTTTGTTCTTACCAGGAAATGTCTCTTTGTAACTAACCCCAAGATCATCCCAGATGATTACTCAAGAGAGACAATCTGAGAGGCCCCATGTAGCAAATGGAGTTTACAGCACAGTACATTCTATTGCAAAAGCAAACTACATTCTGTTGTAAAACAAAATACATTCTATTGCAAAAGCAAAATGCCTAAAGCAAGGAATCAATAGCCATTCTCTCTGATATTGTATACTGGTTGATTTAATTATATGCTTCAATATGTCATAACAAAGTAACTAAAATTTATTCTTCAGAAAACATTTGGAGTTGCCACATTAGGCTGTAGAGCTAACAAATGCAATATTAGCCATTTATCTTGAACTTCCTGCAACATCACTATTCCTAGTGACAAACACTTTAATTTGTTAAGAGTGACAATGGGATGATTACTAAATTTCTATGGCTTGCTCAGTACTCAGTATTGAAGAAATTCACTGCAACTTCTTAAAACATAGAAAAGTAGTATCTTAACAGAATAGAATAGAATAGGATAGAATAGAATAGAATAGATATAGATATAGATATAGATAGATATAGATGTAGATATAGATGTAGATATAGATGTAGAAATAGATATAGTTCAGCTGGAAGGGACCTACCATGATCATCTAGTCCAACTGCTCAACCACTTCAGAACTGACCAAAAGGGCATGTTACTAAGGGCATTGTCCATATGCCTCTTAAACACTGACATTGGCATTGGTCACCTCTTTAGGAAGCCTTTTCCAGAGTCTGACTACCCTGTCAACAAACAAATGTTTGCTAATGTCAAGTCTGGACCTCCCCTGATGTCGCTTTGAACCATTCCCACGTGTCCTACCGCTGACTCCCAGGGAGAAGAGCTCAGCACAGCCCTCTCCACTTCACCTCCTCAGGAAGCTTCAGAGAGGAATGAGGTCTCCTCTCACTCTTCTTGTCTCCGCTCCTCATAGGGGACACGTCTTCAAGCCCTTACACCCACTTTGTTGCTCTCCTCTGGATTCATTCGAGCACTGTCATGTGGTTCTTAAATAGTGAGGCCCAGAAATGCACACAGTGCTCAAGATGAGGCAGCACCATCACTAAATACAGGAGGACAATCACCTCTCTTGGCCAGCTAGTTATGCTGTGTCTGATACACCTCAGGATGCGGTTTGCCTTCTGGGCTGCCAGGGCACACTGCTCGCTCATACGGAGCCTGCAGTCACCCAGCACCCCCAGATCCCTCTCTGCAGGGTCGTTCTTCAGCCACGTCTCTCCCAGTTTATACTTGTGTGTGATGTTATCCCATCCAAGGTGCAGAATCCAGCACTTGAACTTGTAAATTTCACATCACTGGTGATTGCCCAGTGTTCCAGTCTATCTAGATCCCTCTGCAAGGCCTCTTGTCCATCAAGAGAGTCAGCAGCACCTCCCCATTTGGGATCTTCAGCAAACTTGCTAATGGTGCACGAACTCCGGTATCCTGGTCATTGATAAAAATATTGAACAGAACTGGCCCTAGGATTGAACCCTGAGGAACACCGCTGGTGACCAGTCACCAGCCACAGGTAGCCCCATTCAGTACAACCCTTTGAGTCCTGCCGTCCAGCTAGTTTTTCACCCAGTGCACTGCGTACCTGCTCATCTCGCAGTTGGACAACTTCTCCAGAAAGATGCTGTGAGGGATGACATCAAAAGCCTTACTAAAATCTATCACCTTCCCTTCATCCACAAGGCAGATGACTTTATCTTAGAAGGATATCAAACTTGTTAAACAGGACTTTCCCTTTGTGAACCCATGTTGACTGTGTCTGATAATTACATGGTTCTTTAAATGCTTTTCAGTAGTAACGAGTATGATCTCCATAACTTTTCCAGGTACTGAGTTGAGACAAACAGGTCTGTAGTCAGGTCTTCCCTCATGCCCTTCTTGTAAAGTAATGTTTTCTAACTTCCAGTCAGCAGGGGCCTCCCCAGACTCCCAGGACCTTTGGTAGATTATCAAGAAGGGTGCTGCTGTAACATCCACTGTCTCCTGCAGTAGCCTGGGATGAATCCCATCAGGCCCTATGGACTTGTGAATATTCAGCTGGTACAACTGGCCCCTTACAATTTCAGTGTCCACAAATGGAAAGTCTCTGTTCCCGCAGTCACAGTCTTCTGACTCAAAGTGCTGGGCAACCCAAGGTCTATAAGCATTATTAAAGACTGGGGCAAAAACCACATTGAATACCTCAATTTTTTCTTCATCCCTATTTGTCAAGTGACCATCTTCAACAAGCATCAGTCTAATGTTTTCTTTAGACCTCCTCTCGCTGTTAATGTACTTAAAAAGCTTTTCTTGCTGTCTGATACAACACCTGCCAGTTCCAGAGATCACCCAATTTCTTTTTTCATTTCAGCTCCCTTTTCAGCCAAGATGGTCTTCTGCCTCTCTTGTTTGACTTACAACATAATGGGGTTGCCTGCTCCAGTGTTTTTAAAAGGTGGTTCTTAAAGACTGACCAGCACTTGTGGACTCCTAAGCCCACAAATGCCAGTTCCCAGGGGACTCTGATAAGTAGCTCCCTGAGTAGTTTAAAGTTTTCTCTCTTGAAATCCAGGGTAGCAAGTCTGCTGACTTCTTTTGTCATTACACCAAAAATTTTTAACTCCACAATTCCATGATCATTGTGGCCAAGACAGCCACCTACCGTTTCATCTCCCATGAGTCCTCTATTCACAAACAGCAAGTCTAGGAGGGTATCTTTCCTAGTTGGCTCACTGAGTACTTGTGACGGTAAGTTGTCTCCCACAAACTTCAAGAATTTCCCAGACTTGCTCATCACAGCAATATGGTATTCCCTGTTATGTCTGGGAAGCTGAAATCTCCCATACGGACAAGGGCTACCAATCAAGAGATTTCTCCTAATTGCCTGTAGAATAACTCATCAGTGCTATCATCCTGCCTGGGTGATCAGTATTAGACACCTGCTACAGCATCTCCTTTTTTTTCCATCCCATTAATCCTCACCAAGAGGCTCTCAAACACATCATCATTAACTGTAAGGGCTGTACAGTCAAACCTCTTCTTTACATACAGTGCAACTCCTCTACCTTGCCTGCCCTGCCTGTCCCTCCTGAACAGCCTGTAACCCTCTGTCCCAGCACTCCAGTCTTGCTAATACCAGTGCTAGCATAGCTCTGGGAACTGACCAATTAGTTATCTGGCAGAGAATTGCTGTGTGAATTTTGCAAAAAGAAATGAAATGTATCGTCTCTTGTAATAATAAAGATGACTGCAAGGTTTCCATATAAGTAACCATTAAATGTAATACCCAAGGCAGTTCCTCTGAATTAAGGTTCCATAAAGGTGCATAATCCTTGCCCTACAGACTATAGAGCCTACAGGAGAATTGAATTCCTCCCTTTATTCATTGTGAGAGTAAATGTCAGTAACTGTTTATACTGTATCAGAGGACCGAGACACAAAACCCATTGGAAGTCAGGGCTTTTTACAGCTAGTTTTGAATCCAGATGATGAAATTTAAGAAGTCCCTATAGATACCTACAGGTTATGAATCAGGCCCTACAGACAGAATCTCTGGTGTTTGTGTGACAATCACAATGTTTTGCAGCGTAGTGTAAGTTAGAGAAATAGTTAAAGCATCTTAATAAAGTATTCCTCTGTAAAAGTTTAGAAACTATGCAACTTTGTTAGGGAATTAGAAATATAACAAAAAATGTGTTTAATTTCCCTCTCCTTTAAGGGATTATCTGTGGGTTTTATAAACCTAAATTTTTACTACATTCCCAGCTGGTGTAAACTGTACTGCTCATGTGAATTGACATAAACATTGTTTGAGAATATTTTAGTCATGGATGAGAGTTGGGTAGAAAAAATTCAGTCTTGTATAAACTGAGTTGTTTAGGAGTTGTCTTGGAAAAATCAGGTGGCACAAATAATGAAGAATACCCCTTGTCCGGGAACACATTTTAGTGTTCCTGTGAAACAGACATATGAACATATTTCTGCAGTGAGTAGGAATACTTCTTTCTATTTACTTCTAACCTGGAGAGTACAACCATCTCTTCAGCTTCTGTATTTTGCAGCTGATATGCAGGGGATTGATTTCATGCCTGGATTGTTTTGTATATTCTGTGCTGACCCAACTCAAATCTCATATATCTTTTATCTTGTTACTCTTAGGTAAACTTGTGGTACCGAAAATGGCCCACCCATTAATGTACCTTGTAAGTCACTCCTGAACTGTTGCCTTTAACCTGTCTTTGTTGTAGAATGACAACTGTTTTCTGTTTAAAACCTTGTCTGCTTCCATAGATATGTGTCATGACCATTCAGACAACTGACGGCTTCTCTTCATGTGAAGATTTTAAGAAAACTAATATGTGAATTTTAAATTTTTTAAGAAGTCCAGCAGCCGCAGTAGTAAAACTCCTGCTTTAGCTCTTATTTTTCCACATAATATATAGGAGTTGAAATAACTAGACATGGGAAAATTGGTCCATTGATAATTGAATGATCCTGATTCTTCATTGTGATTCTTTCTGATACATCAAACAGGAGAGTAAAAGGTGCATTGGAAGGCAAGATGAATTGCTAGTGCTTTGTGCTACATTTGAATGTGATGTGTAACAATCTTTCACTTCAGAGACCTGAGGGATTTTATTTGATTGCTTATTTCCAAATACTCCGAAAATAAACTGTGAATCTATATGCTTGTTCTGAATAATGTCTGTAGGGTGAAAGCAAAGTTATTTCCAAATTAAACCTTTTAGGAAAAGTTTTAATTCTGTAGGTTTCCATGAGAGGGAATTTTTTTTTTTTCAAATTATTTAGGAAGTTTAATTTAAGTTTACAGTACCAGTTTTGATAATTCTATCCCATTCACTCTTGTAGAGAATGACAACATTTTGCATAATAAAAATAGACATGTTTCCATTCAGTTTTCAAATGAGCTCAAAGGGAGAAAAGAATAGGTACTGCTACATAAATGAGTAGTACATGTTTAAACAAACTCAGTTGTTCCCAGAAGGAATCAACAGCAGATACGGTCAGCATTAAGTTGTTAATTTTGCTGCATACATTACTCTATTTTAATGTATTAATTTGCAGCTAGATTTTCATAGCCTTTCTTCAACTGTGTAAGACAGTAAATCTGTTACTTTTTTCAATCACATGTACCAGAGAAGGAAGAAGTAAGTTTCCCTTCTGATGTGTTCCTCTATGTGTAATGGAGGGGAATAAATGGGGAAAGAATAAGAACCTCTACCTGCCCTATTTCCAGAGTCCCATTGGTCAGAATGTTTGGCTAGATATATAAATATGAGCAAGGTAAAATCCAAATGGGATAAAAGGATCATCAAATAACAGTACTCTATAGACTATTTTTATGGATAATATTTTCCAGTCCATGGGTATCCTTTTTAGTTTCATGTTGGACAAATCAACAGTCCTTTTATGCAACTATTTTTGCAACACTCTCTGCTCAGGAAAGGGTATATCATCTGGAGACTCCCACCTGATGTAAAGTCAAGAACTTCCGTACAAACCAGATAATACAGCCTCCTGGCCTGCATTGGTAGGAACATTGTCAGCGGATCAAGGGAGGTGATCTTTCCTTCTATGGAGCACTGATAAGACACATCTGGGGTACTGTGTCCAGTTCTGGGCTGCTCAGTACAAACATATGGTCTTACTGGAGAGGAGTCCATACAAGGGCCAAGAAATTATGAAAGGACTAGACCATCTCTTCCATGAGGAGAAGCTGAGTGGCCTGGGATTGTTCAGCGTGGAGAGGAGAAGGCTCAGGCAGGATATTATCAATATGTGTAAATACCTGAAGGAAGAGTGCAAAGAAGACAGAACCAGTCTATTTCCAGTGTCGCCCAGTGACAATGGGAACAAAATAAAAGACATTAAATTCCATCTGAATACAAAAACTCCAATATTTTTGCTGTGAAAGTGGTTAGACAGTGGGACAGGATTGCCCAGAAAGATTGTGGAGCCTCCACCCTTGGAGAAATTAAAAGCCCAATTAGACACAGTCCTGGGCAACCTGCTCATCGCTCAGTAGGGGGTTGAACTGCATGATATTCAGAGGACCCATTCTGTGGTCCCATGAATATAAAGGTCAGCTGGTATCACCCAAATATAAAAATAAGAAGGCAGACCAGAGACGTTGCAGTACATTACCTGAGTGTGGAGAGCAGTCAGATAGCTTTCTAGTACAGAAAGTCTCAGAAGTATGCTGAAGTTTGCCATAAACAAAAGAGAATAAAAAACAATATAAAGAAAAACAAAAACTTGGAGAACTTTCTGGGGTATAATACCCTCTCTTAAAATCTCTGTACTACAGTGACTGCAAGTTTTCTTAAGTTTTTTATTATTTATTTATTTACAAGAGCAAATTACGATAAGGGCATGAGGAACTTCTAAAAGACAAAACAAAACTAAACAAAGAAAAAGCCAGGAAGGATAACTATTATGAAATAACTTTTTTTTTTTTTCCTAAGCATAGTCTGTGATAGTTAAGAATTCAAATAACACATTTCAAATACTCCAAGACAGTGAATATAATACAAATATATTGTTTTAATTTTAGTTATGATATTTTCATTGCAACATCAGTGAGAGTCAAGTGAAACAGACACACACCTACTGTAAAACTAAAAAGTTTTACAATGTGCTGTAAAATTTTTAGAAGGTCTTTGTAAGTGCCTGAATGAACAGAGTTGAACTGTTCCGGAAAACTACAATGAAATCAGAGCTTTACAAATCTCTCAACGTGTTGACTTTTGTAAATTCCTTCAGAGAAAAGAGGATTCATGCACATAAGGATTTTTTTCAAGTTTTGGGGGAGGAAATATTGAACTTTTAAGTAATTATGCAGTTCATTTATTAACTTTAACTATTGAACTTTGACTATTTCTTTCACATTGTTTTCACATTTGGACTGAGTAACCTTAATGGAGTCCTAAGTTAGCTACAGAAACTCCTGGTGGTGTGTTTTTGGTATTCTCTCTCTCTGAACAATACACTCATTAGTTCCTAAAATACCTGTTTTCTTGATTGCAGACCTTGGATACATTTTTTTTTTTTTCCTGGCGCTGGTTCAGTGCAGCTGGCAGCAGTGGAGAGGTGCACCATTAAAGTCAACAGAATGGGAAGAGATGAGAAAAACAGGCCCAAATTTGTTATTGAGTCTGTGTATAGCTTTCCCATGGATAATGCAAAAATTATCCTCACTTTTCTCACACATCTATGGCATTTTTAAGTTACACATCTTAATGGCAAGACTGTTTCTTCATGTGGTTTGAAACAGTTCTCCACAAAATATGCCTCCGATACACATTCAAAATTGACTTCCAGGATGCTTGTTGTATATCACCCGGAATTTGATTTGCACACCTTATTTTCCTTATAGTTGCACAATGGTAAAATCAGATCAAAAGGTCAAAAGCATATGATGCTCTTGGTGAAAATCTTTTAAGGTATTCAACAGATAAAAACATAGACTAGCACTTCTGGAGGAATTTCTATATGGATAAATTATGACTTTTCCACGTTTGTTATGACAACTAATTTTATTTTAAATCTGAAGTGCTGCTCAGAACTCATTTTCACAAGTAACAATAGGAAGTAGGAACTAACTGCTGCATTAAAGGTATAAGTTGTTATGATCAGCTAATATTCATGAAAGAGCATCAAGACAGGAAACTCATGTCTTAGAAGTCTGTAAAAAGGGAAATATTGCTGATTCAAGTGCTGAATCCATTCCAATAGTTTTTGGTAAATATCAACAGCAAATATCAACAAACTAAATTTATTTGATTGCATTTGTATTGTGCAGTTTCATATGCTTTAGGTAGAGCTTTTGGTGATCCTTCTGAGCCTGTTGATTTCAGGCCTCCTCCAAGAGCCTTATGTATCATGAACAATTTGCTGCGCTTTTAGTTGCAGAAGGAAGAAAAAAGAGTTGATATTACACTGGGGTAGGAAGTAGGAGAGTAAAATAATCCTTTCTTCTTAAATGAACAGACTTGCTTGATCCCAAGGATATAATGAATAACCATAATAATCCAACCATTTTTGAGTGCCAATAAAGTATTCCCAACTACTGCAGGCTGCTGTAGTCTTGTAATGCAGTGAAATGTATCTCAGAGACCTTCAGATTTCTTGTAGATTAATTTCACAGCTGGAGATCAAAACTTATTAAGAGCTCAGTAGAGTGAAAAGGTGTGTATTGCAGAAATATATGTACACCTGGGAGAAACAGAAAACAGAATCAGAAGAAAAGGTTTGGAGCCACTCTAAAGTTTTTGCTAACTGTGAAAATGTGTTGTAGCCTAAGGTAACCTTTGTCTGTGAGTTCTATCCCATCAGGGCTACGTGACATTGACACAAGACTCTGTAAACAATGTGAAATCAGTTTTAACATTTAAACTTGCTGTGCAGAGGGATGTTTGCATGCTAAAGACTCCAAAGGAAAAAAAGGAATAGGAGAATAAGTGCCTCTGATTTTTGAGCTCAAGACTGCTTATTTTCTGAATAGCTGAATAGGATGTTAGAGTCCTTGGGTGTTCTACTATAGCATATATGAACTTACAATTTCTTGATCCTCTGGAGAACATGAACCCACATTCGCCTAAGTGCAAAAAAATCTTGAAGCTGCTTGGAAAATCCCGAAACCAATCAGCTGTTTTTAACCATTATTAGTTTTCATCTGCACTGTAAATCTCAATCTTATATGTTGGCCTTCTTGCAACCTATTGTTTCTTTCAGTAAACAAATTAATTTCTACCTGGTGTAGCAAAATTTTTCTAAATTAACTTCAATTAATTTTAATAGAAATTGTCTACATCCTTCACTGGCACAGGTAAGAGTAGTACTGTCAGAAGCAATGCAACAGGGGTGGGTGGTATGTGGTGGGCAGCTTGCCCATAGCTGTCTTCTGCCAAACTGAATCAGAGATCTGGTGACTTTATCCAAAGACCACCTAGAAAACAGAAGTAAACAAACTTCTTCATCAACGCAAAATCTGTCCCTGGAGCAGGATTTTAGTTCATTTCTTATTCATCTTTGGAGTGCCTTTGCCATATCTACAGCTGATGTTAATCAGCATAACTGTACAGACTTAAAAAGAAAGTTAGGCTGGTGTCTGCCAACAGAAGAGACAGATGTCCTGATTTTACTTTTTTTGTGCATCAGATATTTGTGTAGGAGCTGGCTTGGCACCTGCAATTCAGTTTTTACTCTCAGATGCTAACAACTTCTAATGATACTGACTTGGCCTTCAACTGAAGTTCAGAGGCTAAAAAAGTAAATAACAAAACAGGTTCCCCCACCATGTTTCCTGAGTTTTAGTATGCTTTTTCTTAATCAAAATTATTTTTCAACAAGTCTAAATGAATCATATTTCATAGAATTCTAGCTTTAAAAAAAAACACGGTATGGTGCTCCCTAGGTAAAAAGCTGGGCTCACAATCTAGCTAGCCTCCGAAGTTACTTGCATGCTTTCTCTCTTTATCTGTACTACCAAAATAAATACAACATCTAGTCAATACCTTAATGTTCGAAGGGTAGGGTTTGGATGTCACTCTCCTGTGTTACTTTGAAGAGTTTTACTCTCTCTGGAATTCCAGCTTGCTTCTTGAGAAATCTAGAAGCTTATTTAAGGATTTAAATGCTTTTAACCATATAATTAGTAGCAATATAAATTAACAATAACAATCTTTCAAATTCTTTGCTTTCAAGGACTAGCACACACCAGTCTTCCTTCTGCTGTTAATTGTCAAATAAAGTGAACTTCATGTTTCACACACTGTTCAAAGACAACAGTGAGCTTCAGCAATTACATTAGTGTACACATACAGTGCAATTCCTTGAAAAGCTGTCCTTCAGGGATCAGCTTGGGGTAAAGGGATTTCTGGAAAAAGAGCAAAGACAGGTAATAAGAAGGTAGATCACATGTTTCTCTAAGTTGATGTGTATTTCCAATAGCTGGGTACTTGGAACTGTGTGTTAGAAATTGTCTTTGCATCCAGCTTTAAAGAAATAATTATTTTTTAACTTAGTGTAAGCCCTGACTCATGCAAAGATGGAAGACAATGTATGTAAATGGCTTTGCATTATGTTGTTTTTTTCGCCTTTCCTCCCCAAGTTTTCTTTCCTATTTTCTCTCTACATACAAATATAATAGAGTAATTAATCATATGATATTTTGTGTTTGACAGCTTTAGCCTCTTGAATACATTTATATCATCAGGCAGAGCTTCTTTATGCCACATCCTTTTGCTTATCATATCTTGCCCAGTAATTCTTAATGCCATCTGTTATTCACCTCAGACAGCATTATACAGCTACTCAGGGATGATTATCTATCTGGGACATCAATAAACTGAAGCTCTATTAATAACACACATTATAAGGGATGTACCAAAATGACTGTCATGTCCTCTTCTATGAGAGCTGTCTTAACATAGAGGAAGCTGTTAGGAACCCATTAGAAATAAATCAT
Organism: Pterocles gutturalis; assembly: GCF_000699245.1. Lineage (NCBI taxonomy): Eukaryota > Metazoa > Chordata > Aves > Pterocliformes > Pteroclidae > Pterocles > Pterocles gutturalis. The sequence goes on from NW_010120407.1 coordinate 29,443, forward strand.
TCTGACACCATAGTTCTGCTTTTTTAATAGCAGGGTGTTAGCACCTCAATATTTCCCTGTGCTAATAGATTGGAGGTGGGGGTGGAAACAAAGTTCACCATCACCAGCAAGAGACTTTCAAAGATTGAGTTTTGGTGTGATATAAAATGAAAGCAACAGACCAACTTATTATCTCTTGCCCTGGGGTTACTGTTACAGACTAGCGATTCAAACACACTGATTTGAGAGGCATTTGGAAGCATGCCTGCTTAGTCTCAGTGAGGAACTCTTGAAAAAATATGTATCAGAATAAAATTGAAAATTGCTGACAGTAATCACAGCAATTTAAATTAATCCCTATCCTTATATGTTGTATGTTTGATCATAAAACGTGATAGTACAGGATCATATTTCATCTTGGGTAAGAAAAGTGGTCTCCCTGTGACCTTAGTGATTATATACCCTGATTTGAAAAAAAACAGCTCTTTGCACTCTACACCTCCATCCTTCATTTCATGGGATGATACAACTGAAGTGTTATGATTTCCTGGTCTGCTCTGAATACTACATGACTCTAACAGCAGCCAGCTGCAATCAAGGGTGTGGGATTTTTGAACATAGCACTTAACAGGTGATCCAGGTTGCCCTTTAAAATAAGTAGTATTGGTAAAGAGGAATGGAAGGAAATTAATTGTAACATTTCCAGTCATTCTTGGGGCTATATTTCACAGCAGATGGCTGTAGCTTTTCGGATTTACACCACTCTTTTTTCCACTTCTCACAATGTTTTTCAAGATTGACTGATGTCCTATAATTCTTAGGGAAGAAATCTTGTCAGTCAGCAGGTTCTGTTTATTTAGCCTATTCTCAGACAGGGCACATGCAGGAAAAAAATTATGATCATTCATGTCCTTAAGAAACAGAAGCTCATGCATTACTGTATAAAGTTGAATACATGCTCTCCATTCCTGTGGGAGAAAGATAGCTCCCTAGGCCCTTCTGAGAGGGAAAGGGATGGATATAGCATATGACGTGTAAGACAACAACAGCTACCACCCACATGTGGAGATCTCTTTTGCTAGGTAGATGTGTCTGCAGATCCCTGCCCACGGGACTTTACAATGTGAAGAGAGAAGACAAAACTGGTCTCAATTGGTGCATGAAAGTCTCAAGTCTCAAGTAACTGTCTGTCCTGTAACTTCAGCCATGGTGCAGTCCCGTCCCCACATTTGTTAAAATTATACATGGAGGTTTAAAGGATTCGGAGCAGTTTATAAGGAGTTTATCTTAAGATCTCAGTTAACCTGAGGGATTTGGAGGCTCCAATAGGTTTTGAATTAATTTGGTTTTACTGGTAGAATTTTGTGCCGAATTAACTGCTTTTAAACTTCTACAAGTAGACAAATGACAGCTTCAGTTGTTACTTGCTATGAAATGCAAGAGACGCTGAAACTGCAGATCCACTGAGAACACAAGACAATCGAAATAAAGAAGAAAATGATACACCAGTGTCTATGTGTAGAAAACACAAAAATTTACAAAGCAATTAACTATAGCTATAGCTAATTGGTTATAGCATAGATACCAGTGAAATAGCAGCCGCAACAGTGCAAATGTAACTCAAATTCAGAAAAAAAGATTTTGATAGATCATTCTGTGAAATGTGGACTTTCAGGGAGTTTAACCCTTAAAGTTCTTGCCCTGCAGCAACAAATAATGCATTTTATGATACTACATAAGAGCTGATGTTAACCTTGGTTGGTTACCTGTTTGTAGTTTATAAATCCTAGTGTAAAAAAACCTTTTAATTTATGTATTTGACATGAATTTTGGGACCATAGGATTTCTTTCAGCAGTAAGTTAATATTTAGCTAATAATTGTGACTTTATATAGATTTTATGTATCTTTAACAGTCTGGGAAATTTTGACCATCTTTGTTAGATAGAAGGTTATGCAGATTTGCTTTCCTTTTTTATTTTTCTTTTTTTTTTAATTTTCTTTTTCCTTTTCCTTTTCCTTTTCCTTTTTTGTTTTCCTTTTTCTTTTTCTTTTTCCTTCTCTTTTTCATTTTTCCAAGAAAGATGTAGCCTCAGATTTACAAACTTAAAGAGTATATGAGGAATTATGTCAGGAGTTACGTAACAGTATTTTCAATCAGAAAATAATTTGTGCTCTTCTGCTGAGAAGCATATCTTACTTTTTACAGAACGCCTTCAGCCGTGAATGAGCCTGCTCAAAGTAAAATATTGCTTAGCTGAAGTAGGAGAATACGCTTTGTTATATGCAACTTGCAACCTTGAGAAAACCTGGTTTTGTTTGTTCCCTTGTTACTTTTGTTATTCAAAAAATGTAGAACTGTCATAGGACTTCTGCTCTTTAGAGCTTTCCTACAGAGAATAAAGCAGGGATCTATACATTGTTTAGGAATGTTAACCTTGCTCGGTTCCCAGGAGAGAGGTGCTCCTGATGATATTTAGGCTGCAGTCTCTAAAGGAAACATCAGTTTGTGCGGAGGTAGAAAGCAAAAATGCTTGAAAATAGAGCAAGGCAAAAAGACACAGTATGAGCATCCTCTCAGAAGAACACAGTAGAAAGAAAAAATGGACATGACGAATAAGGTGCAAGCTGTGACTGCACAGTAATGGGTGGGATGACAAGTACACTGGATTTAGAAGGATGTGGGTGTGTGTGTTTGTGGACACGCCTGTGATGACGTTAATGGCTTGTTTGTTTGTCTGAAGCCTTAATTAACCGCCACAATTTTGGAGAAAGAAAACAAAAGAAGTAGTCCTTTAGCGTAGTTAATATTCAGTTTGTGCAGTGTTTCATTATATATTCAACATGAAATGGACATTTTTCAGAGTGTCACAGTTTGTAGGGGAAGTTAGTAAATTTTGTTACCCTGTCCGACAGAGCCAGAAAATAAACAAGCCTTCAGGCACACTAGTCTGTTAAGACTTCCATCACCAGTATGTGTACATCATCTTATTTTGTTTAATTCTAGAAAACTAACAAATGTGATTTCCCAATTATTACTTAAAACAAAACACCTACAACATGCTTATTTGCATTCGAACCAAACTACTGAAAGTCAGAATGCAGTTTGTTGTTTAAAATGTGTTACACAAAGGAATTGAAAGAAACATATTTAAAAGAAAACTCATAAAACTGCTACACAAAGGGTGGTAACTTTAGAAGGTGATTGTGCAGTTCTGCAGGAAATTTTGTTTACGTTTCTTCTCCTGCTGTCAGTAATGTAAACATTATAAGTTTTGTTAGAAGACATTTTTTATTAGGAAGAAGTCATAAAAAGTTATGCGTGTATGTATTAACACATATATAAATACATTTGGCTGATAATGACTCTCAAGATCTTCACACTAAATGATACAAACCAGTTTTATGCTATTTACCAAAGAGCCTACGTCAAAAGATCTTGTGCAGACCCAGATCATGCAAGAAAGTGTTTTAGATCTCTGCCTCTGTGATGCTGAATGAACAAGAGAAAAACCTTAGTAGGATCTCCCGTGCACACAAGCTCCCACGTACACAATCAAGCTTGTCAGCAGTAGTACAGCTTTGGCATTGTACAATAAAATTTTAGCTGTGGATGTCAGATATTACTAAAAGCATACAAGGGATTGTTGAACATATTGAACAGATGGAAAAACTAAAATAATTGGACAGTGAGTTCTCCCAGGTCAGCACAAACACTTAAAAAATAATTTACTTCCAACCAGTATTTGTAACCTATTTTATCTCCAAATGGAAGAGATGAGTTTCATATTACATAATTAAGGTCCTGACAATTAATCATGTAAAGTATATTATTAATATAAAACAATAAAGCTGTTTTTGTCTGCATATTATTTTAAATCTTCTTCCTTTCTTTTCCTAAAACTTCATATTTCAAGTTATTTTTTACCTGAAATATTACTGCTTCAAGCCCACTCCCTCCGAAAATTGCTGATCTGAAAAAAAAAAAACATTCATATGTGTAAAGGACTATTCATGCAGTTTTGCAGAAACTGCAAATTGACTGTCGAGGCTCCAATAAGGCGAAGCCTTGTGGTGTCTCAAAGCATTCCAGTTGTAGACTCTAAGCTCTATTCCTTGCAGATAAGAAGGAGCAAAGAATACGTTGAAGGTCTTACTCTCCTCACTAACAATGGACTTAGTCTTGCTCTTACAACAAAGTAGCAAGCCCTTGCTGAGTAAGGCCCTGCCTCTGTAACAAAGAGAAAGGGCTGGCGCCCACCACCTGAGGACTCCTGAGATGCTGACAGACTGATCGAGCAACCCCCCTCCAAGATGCCTACATTCATCTCCAGGGATCCAAAGAGTGGTGAAAACTTTTCTCTCTCTCCTCTCTTTTTCTTTTCTTTTTCTCTTCAAGTATCTCTTGATCTCTCTCTCTGGCACATATGGCAACACCTTATAAGTTTTATGCCAGCTCCTTTTGGGGCTCGTTTAGCAAGTTTTCTGTAGGTTGTTTATTTTAATACTGAAAAGTGATTTCAAGTGTTGTGAACGGTTGCAGGTTAAGTTATTTCAAGTTTTGTGAGCAGCTGTGGTAGTGGTTTCTTAGTATTGTTGGAGATTATGCTGTCGTTATCACATTACTGTAAGATTTGGCTTTGTTGGAGGTTGGTAACGTTGTCACGAATTGTCTTTACCAATTAACTTGTTTTCTTTTATAATTCTGTTAAATTTAATGCCAGCTCTTTTTGGGGGCTTGTTTAGTAGGTTTTCGTATAGATTTCTTATTTTAGTGGTGCTTATTACTAACCCTAGTAGCATTGGTAGTTATGCTATTCTTACCCCATTGCTGTAAGATTTAGTATTATTAGTGGATGGTAAAATATTCATGTATTGTCTTTACCAAGTAATTTCTCTTTTCCCTTGATTCTATTGTATACCCCA
>NW_010120408.1:0-15542 GCF_000699245.1 Pterocles gutturalis
GAGGGCCGGGAATGGGTCCCGAGGGCTGCTGTCCCCCGGCAGGGAGATCCAGGAGGAGGAGCTGAGCAGATTCGTCTCCCGGGTCGCCGCCCTGCTGCAGGCCCCCGAGCTGGGCCCCGAGGCCGTGGACTGTCTCCAGAGGCTGCACCTCGCCCTCGCCGCCACCAAGTACCCCCGCAGGTGAGTGGGCCTGTGGCTCTCTGGTGTGCGCTAAAAGAACACCCTGTTTTGAAGACACAGGGTTCAATATAAACATAAAGTCCCTCTTTGAGTTTTCCTCCCTGTTGCTAGCCAGAACGCACCTGCCTCCTTTTGCAGCGAGGGTGAGAAGCCTTTGTGTCCCTGGGGGCTCTTCAGGCTGCACTAAGGAACAGAATTCAGAAGTGGAGATGATAAGGTGGCATTGGTCAGGGTCACTGTCAAGGGAGGTCGTGCCAATCATAGGATCTTTTAGGCTGGAAAACACCTGTAACATCCTCAAGTCCAGCTGTTAACCTAGCGCTGCCAAGTCCACCACTAAACCATGTCCCTAAGCATCACGTCTATACGTCTGTTAAATATCTCCAGGGACAGTGATTCAGCCACTTCTGTAGGCAGCCTGTTGTAATGCTTAACAACCCTTTCGGTGAAGAATTTTTTTCTAATATCCAACCTAAACCTTCCCTGGCACAACCTGAGGTCATTTTCTCTTGTCCTATCGCTTGTTACTTGGGACAAGAGACCCACACCCACCTCAGCACAGTCTCCTTTCAGGAAGGTGTAGTGAGCATTAAGCTCTCCCCTTGGCCTCTTCTCCAGGCTAAACAACCCCAGTTCCCTGAGATACTCCTCATAAGACTTGTGCTCCAGACACTTCACCAGCTTCATTGCCCTTTGGATATGCTCCAGCAGCTCAGTGTCTTTCTTGTAGTGAGGGGCCCAAAACCGAACACAGTTTCAAGATGCACCTCGCTAATGCTGAGTACAGGGGGATGATCACTTCCCTAGTCTTGCTGCCCACACTATTTCTGATACAAGACCAAGAATATGCAGGAAATAAATCTCTGAATCTTTTCTTGCCTTGTAGTGATGCTTTACTGTGACTCTTGCAGGCTAGATGGCAAGTTTGTGGAACTGTTGCAGACAGTGCTGTGTTCATCCAAGTGCCCTGAGCAGGTTCAGGTGTTATGTGCTGCCATCCTGAGAGAAATGTCGCCTTGCAATGATCTGATCCTCTCCTGTGATGAGATTCAAGATACAAAGCTCTTGAGCCTGGTGTCCTCGGTCCTTTTGGCTCAGGTAAATGACCTGTCAAGTCAGTAATCTTCCCTTGTTGATACGGATTTGCTTTCTGTATGGTTCCCTGTTTGCTGAGCTCAAGGAAGAGTGAAAATCAATTGAAAGTATCTAGGGAAAAAACAGAAGCATTTCCATCTTCCTTTAAGGAACCTAATTATTCTGCTTTGTGTAGGAAAAAATGGTAACTTTTTTGTGTTTAGCATTTAATAATAAAGACTGCTTTAAATTGTGCTGTGTACAGACTGAGAGCCTCAAGTAGGCTTGTAACTCCCTGGGAGCAGAAGGGAACATTTTAGAGCTAGCTGCTATAATAGGCTTCAAGTCAAAGCTGCTTGAACCTATAGAGAAGATTTGAGAGTGAGAATTTATTACTACTACTTTTTCTTTTTGTGGTACTGGCTTTCATGTTCAAATGTAAAAAAATACACATCGAACCTATAAAACAGGCAGGGCTATAAATGTGGATGGCGCTTCAAAGATCTAGATTCTCCATGGAGCAGAAAACATGAGGACCTTCCTGTTTTGAGTGCAGCCTGCACTGACTGCCCTCTGGGGAATAAGCTGGAAACTTGTTTTTCCTTCTTCTTTTACTATTATTGTGCCTATTAAAGATAAAATATTTTTCTGAACACTTCTGAAACTTCTTATTCTGAGTTTTGCTGTGTGCTTAGAAATGCCTCCTACATTTCTGATTACTCCTCTGAGTCTTGCTTAGCTAGAGGAAATGAAAACATAGAAAACAACGATGTCTTACGTGCTGCCTTACAAAGCACCTCTCTCCTATATCCAGTCTTGGGACTGTATTGCAGTTCTACAGTGCAAAAACATACCTTGTGTGTTAATTTTTAATTTAATTGCAGCTAAAACTATGAAGGTATTTTAATCAATTTTTTATGTTACTGAAACTTGTTCTGTTTTAGCCATTTCAGTATCACTTCTCAAACATGGGGTGCAGTGAGCAGCAGCCTCACTCATGAAAGCAGCCACACTTCAGCAGAGCCTTTAAAAACATCGTCTGCATATTTTCATCTGTTGCTGCTTTGGGTAGAAATCATCCTCCTCCTGTTTGCCCCCCTGCCTGTCTTCACTCTGCAAAGCTGATGTTCTTCTTGTAAAGCTTTTGGCTTTCCAGAAAACACAGCCTCTGGTGTTGCATTAGGAGCTGGAAACCAAATTTATTTGAGTTCGGTCAGGTTTTCCTCTGAGCAGCAAGAGATGTCTCAGCAACACACATAAGCAGCCCCATCATTTGCAGTGGGCTGCAGCAGTGTATCTGTGGGAGGAGTGGGGTTCTCTCTTCCATTTTCCTTCCCTGCACAGATCCCCATCCCTGAAACTTAAACTTCCTAGTCAGTAAGTTGCTTTGGTCGATTTATCCACATCTATTCCTGAGAGCAGCACAGAAATGAGCCCCAGTCGTGGGTGAGGTTCCCCCATGAAATTTCCTCACTGGAAGCTCACCTGTAATTTCCTAATTCCTTCTAGTGATCTGGTACAAACCTGACTATTAGATGGGGAATGCCAGAGGCTGGTGTTTGTTTGCTGCCTTCAGCAGGCAGCTGTGCAAGACCCTGAGCAGCAGAGGTTTACTTTTTGTTGGCATGATGACATTCACAGGGAGGGAAAACCTGTCAGAAGTCTGGGTCCACTTGCCAAGTTTAACAGAGTTGTCTTGGACAGAAGGGTTTGACAGCATCTCAGAGACACAGCTGTAACAGCCTCCAAACGAGGAACCTGCTTTATTTTCTACATTGTGAGGATATGGACGAATCAGAGAGTCCTAGAACATGTTACAACAGTGCTTTTTCTGTTCATAAATTTCTAATTTAACAATTGAGCTGGTAAACTGACCACATGGGGAGTAGTTAGTGCTAGTACTCTCTGCTCTAGAATTGGTGGATCATAGCATTTAATTTGAAGGCATCTACTGCAGTTTTTAATTTCTACTTCAGGTGATGGTTGTCCACAAACCTGTTGCTCCATCAAAGTACTCTCCCCTCCTGGGATCTGTGAATTCATATCGCAGAAGATCTCTGTAAAATGTGGTAAAATAGCCTGTGCTGGGAGTTCTTTTTAAGTTTGACATTGGTATTGATGCCTGATGGAAGAGTTTATATGGTATTGGTCTCTGGCACAAGTAGAAGGTTATCTGCCTAGCTTCACCTCTGCTTTATTTTTAAGGGAAATAAGAAGGCTGAAGTGTCTGCTGTGGGGCAGCGTATTGTAAAAGTCCTCGAAAGAAGACTGCCTGAGGGCCAGAGTGCTCGGTATCTTCTTCCTGTCCTGTCAAATGTCATCAGTCTTTCACCAGAATCTCTAACTGAAGGTAAAGATATAGGAAGGCCTGAGATTACCATCTGGATGTGATCTGTATAGTGATCAGAAGGCTCTCTGAAGGCTTTGGGTAGGAGTAGAACTTGGAAACTGCTGTTAAAAGTGGCATCTCTGCCACAGGGAGGGTGAACTTATTGGGCGAGATATATTCCACCACTCAAAAACGAGACTGCGGCCTTCAGCTGCTTTGGCCTCTTCTGGGGGCCGGAGTCTCCGTTCCTAATGGATTTGTATCACAGTAACACGTGCCCTAGCTAAGGTCTCCAGATGCAGTAGGAGTGTGAAATTGTTCTGAAGAGCATCAGGCAAAGTGAGAGAGAGAAACAGAGACATGCCTGTGTATCTGTTCAGGAGAGCAGCAGAAACAGCTGGGGTACTCTTCATAAGAGAGGCAGGACTGTATGAGCAGCGGTGAGTAAACTGTTGGAGAACTTTCCAGGCTCAAAATAGTGATGAGTATAGGACATCCACCTTGGGGTACCAGTTTCTTTCCTGACAGCTGGGTCAGAGAGAGAGGGATCTAGGCTGGAGGAAAAGCACAGCAACTGAGGAGCAGCAGGGGTATATAGCAGAGGCTGCTTTTCTGCCTGGTCTAGCAATGATCCTGTGACTTTTCTTGCACAGAGCAGACTGATGTAGTCAGTAAGAAGATGGCTGACTGGCTGAGGTACGCGAGTATTCAGCAAGGAGTCGCTCAACCCTCTGGAGGCTTCTTCTCGAATCCCAGAACCAGACAGGTGAGTGCTGAGTTGCTGTGGTCATCTCACAGGGGTATTTGTTAGTCAGGTACCTGCTGTTTCAAGTTCCCAGAATCAGCTTCTTTTGGGAAATGGTCACCAAAAGACTCTCCCCTCAAAACTACTTCATGGATCAAAGTTCTGACTCTAGAGCAGAACTCATAGGTTTTGGAGCTATAAAATCCCCCTACTTTGATTTCCTAAGTGTCTTGAACACTTACCCCACAAAAAGTGACAAAAAAGAGCAGTCTTTTTAGGTTACCATTTCCCAAAAGAGCTTGTCTCCCTGGGCTCAGTGGAGTTTTCCTGGCCTTCTCAGCCTCTCCCTGGGGATCTGACCTGCTGCATCTTTTCTCACAGCCTGGTCCTGTCACAGAGGTGGATGGTGCCATTGCCACAGATTTCTTCACAGTGCTCTCAGTGGGTCAGCACTACACACAGGACCAGTGGCTCAATGTGCAAGCCTTCTCCATGCTGCGAAATTGGCTGCTGTGCTACGGGGGCAAGGGTTTGAAGACCCCTAGTTCAGGTATGAACTGAAGGGCTGCAGGCCAGTGTGGGCTGCACCCCCGAGAGGGGTGTGTGCTCTGAGATGATTAGGTGGCTGCACCAGCAACCTAGCAAGGGGTAGGAATATGGGCAAGAGTTCAGAGCTCTTGGACTAGGAGCAGGGAAGCTTTGGGAAGGAATATCACAAAACCTCCTGACTGATCCTTACTGACCCTTCCATGAGGAGTTATTCATTCAGTAGGTCCCCTGGTTTCAGGCAAAATGCCATGGGTCTCTGAGAAAAAAGGCCTGGGTGGTGGGAGACTGCATGTCCTTTGTGTTCTTCTAACACTCCCTTCCCCAGCCTCCTTTTCGTCACAGTGCACCTGGGGACAGACAGCTCCCTTGCTGTTGCTGAGCAGTTGTGTGGGTTACACTGTCCGTGATGTGAGCTGATACGTGGTCACCTTTATTCTGTAGATGACAAATCGGGAATGGACAGGTCTGCTATGTCAGTGGTCTCAACAACATCCACATCTAGTCGCCTCCTTCCTCCAAAGGACCGTCTGCGGGAGAAAGCCTTCGAGTATTGCCAGCGGCTTATTGAGCAGAGCAATCGGCGTGAGTCTTGCCATGAACCCTCCTTGAAGCCCTCTTGGTAGTGTTCTTGAAAATGTTTTTGGTGCACTGCCTCTTTGGACTGGGATCTCGCTCCTAGAATCCACAGTCAGGCTCTAGGCATGGGACCAGTTGCAGCTGCTGGTGCAAGTCACTGACCAGCCCTGAGCTGGGGTGTTGGGAGGGGTTGGGAGGCAATGGCTGTGTTCTGCCTTCTACCCCTGATTTAGGGGGGGAGGCTGTGGAGCTTGGTTCTCATTAGCCTGGAATCAGGATCAGTATGTGTTCCCACCTGTCCTGAAATCTGGGTTAGTGCTCAAGCTGGCAACCTAATGCTCCTGTTTGCACTCAAGGTTTAATTTGGACTCCTTTCCCTGACAGGAGCCCTGAAGAAAGATGATGGAGACCTGCAGAAAGCTGTAAGTACACACAAGTGGGGCTGAAGCTCTGGGAGTTGTGGCTTCCCCTACTCTGATCTGGCTCTCTGCTCTACTGCAGTGTCTCATTGAGGCGGTGACAATCATGGACATCATCTGCAAACAGGACTCCTCCTACGTGTACCGCGCAGTCTCCTTCCTGAAAATCCTGCACAGCAGAATCCGTGGGGATGCCGCTTACGCCAGGGCACTGCTGCCCATTGCCCAGTTCTTCCTGAACCACAGTAAGTCGTCAGCTGTCACCCCCTCCTTCATGATCTAGTCTTGCATGCTCTCGGCACAGCCTTTTGTCCTGGCAGTTTGATGGCTGCCAGAGCTGGTAATTCAGCTTTGGCTGTATTCTGAGATGGGTGATCCCACTCCAGGAGACCCAGGAGCAGGGCTGTCCTGTGCTCTTTAGAAAAATAGAACACAGATTTAGCTTAGTCCCTGGAGCCCTTGTCAGCTGTGCTCAGCAATGTGCTGTGTCCCCCCCAGGCAAAATGGCAGCTGTGGACGCAGATGCAATCTACAAACACTTATTCACTGATATCCCGGCTCAGCTCTACCACAACCCATCACTGGCCTTCGAATTTGTCCAGTTCTGCAAAGACAACAGCCAGCTCTTCACTGAGACCTCCAGCATATTCAGACAGAGCTTCCCAAACCTCTTCAAGGTACAACTTGCTGGAGCAGCACAGGAGAGAACCTGTTGCATGTTCCTTTCTGTGCCCCAGAACTTTCTATTTGCACCCCAAAGTCCACCATGGCAGTTCTAGGGAGGGCACAGGGAAGAAGGACTGTTACAAAAGCAAGTGTGAGTTTGAAGAGGGAAGAGGATTCTGGGTGTGATCAGCACTGCCAGTAGAGCAGAGTCTGCATTAGTATTACTGACAGTGGGTTGGGAAGCGCAGTGAAGAGAGTTAGGACACAACACTTCGTTCTGGAAAACTTTAATAACTTGCAGCTTGCCAGCCACTGACCCAGCTGCAAGATGTCTGTGTTGAGCTTCCATCAGCCTCCCAGGTTTTGACCAAACCCTCAGACTTTCTGGTTTTGCTTTTTAGAACTTACTTTCCCTTCCCTCTCCCTTTTGGTCACAGTGTGAGAATTGTCTGGGGATGTGGTAGAGTAGCAGGGATAGTGCAGCAGTTTGTGCTTGTTCCTTGCAGTTCCTGGCGTGGAACAGTCCACCCCTTATCTCTGAGTTTGTGGACCTTCTCCCGTTTCTGCTGGACACAAGCACAGCCATTGAGATCTTCCATTTGCTGCTCGACTTGCCCTGTTTGACCGCAGCTCTGGACATCCAGCTGAGGTAACGCTATGTTCCCTTCTTCTCACTTGCTGATCAGGGTCTTGACATTGACCATAGCCTAGTACACAGTTCTCTGAGCCTCAGCTGCCCTCTGGCTGCTGCTATCATAGAGTGAGAGGCATCCGCTACAGTTAGGTTAACACAAAGCTGCATAGATGTCAGCCCAGTTTTGCTAGTGATGTGCTCTGCATGGGAAGAGAGGGTGACTGGCTCTTACGCTTCAGTACTGGACTGTCTGTGGGGCTCAGGGAGCTGTTGTCATTCCCCTCTCCATATCCAGCTGCAAACTGTTGCCACATGTGGAGTGTCTGCCACGAGCCACCACATCAACACGGAGGTGTGGGCTGCCTGATCTTCCCTCCCTGTTCTTACTCCTCTTTTCTGGTTTTGTTCTCCTGGGTCATACAGAGGCTCCTTCCTGAGGTCATTAGAAACTGTGAGTCTCGGAGGATGGGATAGGACTGGGACTGGCTCTCACTGCTGTACCTCTGCTCTTTCTTGTCTTCCCTGACATTAGGAGCTCTTTCTGGAGTGCTTAGAAAAGGGAGTCATCCTAGAGGCAAGATGTTGGTGGGCTTTGGTGACTGAGGGATACAGAGCTCCATATTCCCCTTTCCCAGGAGTGATATGGAAGCAATTCTGGAACCATTGCCTGAGCCCAGGGGGTCTGAGCTTATGATTTCTGTCATCCCGGTTCTGCAGCTTCCAGAGGGCCTGGATTAGACCAAATTGCTGTCCTTGTTTCAGTGGAAAAGGAGTTATTCCGTTCTTCAGGATTCCAGCTATGCCCTGGCCCATTCTTCTAATGCAGCACGTTCTGTGTGTGCCTCCTCTAGGTCAACTGCTGTTCCTACCTCCGAGAGGGCTGCCTGTGACCCAGCTGTGCAGCCGGCCACGTGTCTGGAAGCCTTTCGCCATCCACTCTACAAGAACATGTTCCAGTATCTTCTGCGCACCAAGTCTGTTCCTGAGGATGCCCCAGAGAGGTAAAAGGCTGCTGTAGGGGACTGCCACAAGGGTCTGGTTCAGCCATCCAGCTCTGGGAGGCAGCACTGGGATTGCTGGGAAAGGTGTAGCTGCTCTCAGCTGGGGTGAGGTGGATTTGATCTTCCCTGTGTTAGCTTTGTCAAGCGCTGATGGGTGGGGGGATAGGGAAGGGCAGCCAGGGGTGTAGCTGAGAACAAGCCTTCAGCTGTAACTCTTCTGTTGCCCACAGGCTGATTCCACTTCGGCAGCTGCTGGGATCCCTGGCCAGCAGCCCAAGGGTCGTGCAATGTGCAGAGACTGTCCCTGTCTTACTGGAGCTCTTTTTCAGGGTGGTGGCAGAGGTAGGCCCTTTTTGGGGAGTTTGGCTGCCAGTCGTGCCACAAGGATCTCTTGTTATGCAAAGAGCAATTGTAGAAGCAAAATGATTAAGACACTACAGCTTCAACAGAGTGGTGCATGAGGGGAGGGTGGGATGGTCTATTACTGGCATGAACCAGCACTGAGCTGGCGACTTCATCTGGAGAAGCAGAAGAGCTCCATGGTGCAATGTCAGGCTTCACACTCTTCTCTCAGCCTGCTGTAAAGGAGGTGGGTGAGAGCAGAATGAGTGCCTGACACCTGCTTTGTGAACTGCTCCCCTCCTGCTAGGTCAGGCTGGGTTTGTGCCAGCCCTCTTATCTGGCTGAGTAGTTTGGTTTTTGACTGCTGGAAGTCACTGGTATTGCTGAAACAAGGGCTGTTTTTCAGTTTGCAGATGGGCCGTTGATAAACCAGCTGGTGGTGCTGCTGCTGCAGAGGAGCGACCAGCTCTATGAGATCCCAGCATTTAAAGATGACGTGTACAGGTGAGACGGGACAGAAGGCCCAGCCCAGCTCCCAGCCCTTCCACTGGCTGCAGCCTGGCATCCCAGGGCAGCCCAGGAGCCTTTTCAGTTGTGGCCCAGCCCCTGCTGCAACACATCTGTGGAGGGTGCAAAATGGGGACTGCACCTTCAGCTCTGCTAGAAACATCCTGAGCATACGGGTGCAGCCAGCACCTCCTTGGTTTGGTGATGACTGCCTTGCCTGTGGTCTGAGCTCTGCCCATCTCTCTCCTCCAGGGTCCTGAGCTCACAGCTGGTGATGCTCTGCAGGCTGCACCCTGCGCTCATCGTGGAACTATCCACGGAGATTCTGGAGTTCTCAGGAACAGTCAGCAACATCCAGAATAAAGAGGCCATCTTCACCCATGTGGTAAGCAGGGCCTGCCTGCTTCTGTCACAGGTTGCTCCACCTGCGGTGCAGTTTGTTGATCATCTTCCCTTTCTCCTGTCTCTCCTAGCATTAGCTATGATTTGCCATTCCCTAAAAATTTTTCGATCCCCTTCTGCTTGCCCTGAGCCCATCTGTCTTGGCTTCAGGTCTGGGCTATTGGAGAGTACCTGTCTGTGTCCTACGACAAGCGCTGCACCGTGGAGCAGATCAGTCGGTTCTTTGAGACTCTAGAGGCCATGCTGTTTGAAATCACCCAGCTCCGACCACTGGCCAGCACCCCCAGCTATGCACCCCGCGCCATCAGTGTCCTTATGGCCACCTTGACCAAGCTGGCAGCTCGCAGCCAGGACTTGATTCCCAGGTGAGAAGGGATGGCAGGGAAGGGGAAAGGGCTGAAATGTTTAGATCTCATGGATCCAGACACGGATGTTTGCTAGTGTTAAATAATCAAGCTTGGCAGCTGATGGAACCTGAAACTGAAACAGGACAGAGGAGGCAAGCTGTGGAGGAGCACAGTTTGGGGAAGTGAGATTCGTCTGCTGACTAGCACTGTGCATTAGGAGGAGGGGGTGGGCAGCATCTGGTGTTTGCCTGCAGCAGAGTCTCTTGGAGTACACAGGCTTAAGTAGTGACCTTGCTGGGTGTAAAGGTCTTACCAGCTGATGTCTGCATCCTTCTCTTTCGCAGAGTGTCCATGTTCCTGTCCAAGATGAGGACGTTTGTGCAGAGCCCTGCTGTCACCTCTGTTTACTGCGAGGAGGACCTGGAAGAGATCCTTACCCGGGCAACTGAGCTCATGAACCTGCTGAAAATGCCAAGTGTGGCTCAGTTTGTGTTCACACCACCTGTAGAAGTGGCCAGTACACGGTTTCAGAAGGAGGTGAATGACTCACTTCCTTTTGCCCTGAGGATGGTCACCCGTCTCCTGGAGCCGCCTGCGGGCTTCATGCCAGGGTGAGGGCATGAGGTTTCTGAGAGGCTCCAGCCTCTTGTAACTCATCAGACACTGCTGACGCTCAAGGCTGAGGCCCTTCTCTGAACTGGAAATGAGGAACAAATGAATGTAAATGAATGAAACGGAAAACAGGAATAAGCAGAGCTGAGGCTGCTCTTTTGGTCTGAGGGTGCTTGTATTTCTGTCTCCTAGCACCTGTTGCTTTTCTACCCTCCTAAGTTTGTCTTATCTCTCCCTGGCCCATACAGATTGAAAATCCCAGTGAATTTGTGTCAATATGCATTAATACCCTGCCAGCACAACATGCCCCTTTGGAGACATAGTTTCTCCCTCCCCTTTGCCCTTGCTACACGCTGGCTATGCACATGCTGCTTTTATTGCCTCTCTGCTTGCAGCAGACCAGCCAAGCAAAGTTCTGCACAAGGTGGAGAAAGCAGAAGTGACTCCATTAAGTCTGCTGCGAGCCCTCCCTGGTCTTGTGTCTTACCATCAGAGTGAACATGTTGAGATCCAAGAGACAGCTACCAGGCAGGAGCTTAGAGAGATTTATTGATCCAGTTCATTGTTGACACCAAGAGCATTTCTTAACATCCATCAGCCCCGTGTCAAACAGGCGCCATGCTGTGTTCTGTGTCTGCATGAGAAGTTTATACACATCTGAGCTGTACAGTATTAACAAATGGGGGAGGTAAATACATCCCACTGCTCCTCCCGGGAGAAGCAAGCCCTCCTGCACACTTAGTAGATAGCAGGGTTTATTTACAGACTGTATTGAATACCTGACTGCACTGAGCAACATACAGCTCGGGGGCTGTTTCCCACCTTCAGGGCTGCCTGGAGAAGAGTCAGGCTCGGTGGCGAGCAAAGGGTTGCATTGGTACCGCTGGAACTTGCCAGGGTGCAGCTCCAATCCTGTCTGGTGCAAACCAAGCCTCCCCAGAGGCGTCCCTGGCAGTGGGGAGTAAGGAGTCCATGCTGTTTGCCATGGGGCTCTAGCCAGCCCCTTTCCTGCCCTACAAACCTGTGCCAGAAGGCAGGCCAGCATACCTGCTTGATTCCAAATCGAGTGAATCGGCAGGAGCCCCTGAGCCTTTCCCTGCCTGCCTGGTACAGCTGGGTCAGTGGCAGGAGGGATGCATTGCTCCCCGTTCCTGGGGCAACACCCAGGCCAGCTGGCGTGAGCGTGGCCCAGCAGAGAAGCAAGGCACTGGTGTGTCGGTGAAGGTCTGTCTTGCCCTAGAAAAGGCAGGCCAGGCTGCGTTGAAATCCAGTAGTGGAGTGTTTGCATGAATTATTCTGCCATCTCTCTCCTTCTACAAAGTGCAAGATTAAGCACAGAAACCAAAACTACAGCAGTGAAGTATCTGAGGTTTAATTAAGGCCAACTCTGTTAAGCATATCCCTTTTTTAGCATCACTATCCTTGGAGAACTCTTGTTGTGAGATGCCACGTGAACATCTGATGTGCTGCCCGCGCCCAGCCTGTGGTGGTTGAAGTGCTGGGGGTGATGCAGGGCTTTGCGGCAGGCTGTTCTACCAGGGCTCGGCTAAACTAGGTCTCGGGATCTGTCTATATGTGGAAATCAGGTCGGGTTTATCCCATTAATGTTTCTAAAGCTCAGGCAGGACTTTGCAGGCAGGAGGCCGGGTGTGCGGGGACCTGCCAGCCGCATGGTGGAGCTGCCACCTCGGCTCTGCTGCCACTGTGGGTGTTGGCAGCAGGCAGCAGAGCTGTTCTGGGACATGCCAGACTGACCTTCCAAAGGGAGCCTGTGCTGCCCGTCATCACCATCAGCGTGTTGGCAGCACCCACTTCGGAGATGCTCGGAGCTGGGCGGGAAATAGGGCAGCGTACAATGGCCTGGCCACGCTGGAGGGACAGGACCAGGACACGGTGCCAAGATGTCATTTGTCTGCCTGGGCTAGTGGCAGCCACACCTCCAGGCTGGCACTGCATGCTGCCGGGTGGCACAAACCCGCCGTCCCAGGCTCGCAGGGACCAGGGGCGGGCAGAGAAGCACCAACCTGGCCGTAGCCCCTTCCAGAGGGCAACAGCTCCTGCGTGGGGAAATTCTCCGCTGTGAGCAACCCCTCCTGGGGACCTTCTGCCAGGACCGTGGGGCCAGAGCTGGGCAATAAACCTCCTGTGTGAGCAAGGGCAAGAGAGTCCTTTTCTTCAAAGGGCTCCCCCAGGACTCGCAGGGAGCTGCTGGTGGTGTTCGCCCTTCGCTGCAGCTGCTCCCCATCCTGGTGCGGGTCTGGGGGCAGCATGATTGTAGCCCAGCAGCAGAAAGCCACCCAACTTCAGGGTACAGCACCAGGGAACTGAACTCCTAGCAAGACATCCTGCTTTGGATTCTGCTCCTGGGTGCTCGTGCTGCCTCTACCACCCCCAGAGCTGGGCACTCTTTTCCAGCCTGCTGTGCCAGCACCTCAGCAAAGCCCAGGCGTGCCCCACGTGCTAGTCTTAAAATCCCAAAGGTGTTTCAAGCCTTCTGCCTGCCAGGGTGGAAGATCACGCAGGGCTGCCAGCCTAGAGGGACGGAGGAGCCTGCTTACAGCCCCCATGGGGGTAGCACCACCTCCCTGTCCCCTGCCAGAGGGGACAAAGGAACAGGACAGCTCTTGAGAAGGACGACACAGGGTAGAAGATGAGGCCAGGCAATGGATCAGGAATGATCCTCCCAGCCAGCGCCGTGGGAGAAGCATGCACCACCTTTCCGTGTCCTTTCATCCATCGCAGCGCAGGGGCAAGGCATCAAAGAGCAAATCCAGGGCGGCTGTGGGGTCCTGGTCCTCCCTCTTGCACTCCGGGCTCCCCAAGGTTGGCCTGGACCAGAGCTGCACCCACAGGCTGCTGCAGAAGGACCCTCGTACCACCAGGACTAGGAGGAAGAGGAGCTGGAACTGATTTTTTTGGCTATTTCCATGTCCGACTTGGCAACCAGAAACCGCAGCTTCTTCCCTCCGGAGCGGATGAGATCCACCGCACTGCAGAGTGGCAACAGGGAGAGAGGTGAATTCTGGCTCCCAGGAGCATGCCATGTCATGGACATTCCCAAACCATCCCCCCCATCTGCAGAACACCCCCTCCTCTCTAATTGTGCCTACTCTGTTACAACCAGGGCTGTTTCTCTTCTGCACATAGCTTTATGGAGATCCATTGCAGCTCTCATTTTTTCTGAATACACTCTCCAGCTTTTGCTCCCTGATCCCTCTTCCAAACCCCTCCACCCCACTGCCTTCCCCCCTTTCCAGTGTCCTGGGCAGGTCACTCCTTGCCTGTCCTGGAGCATCCTCTGCGCTGCTGACCAGGACCGTAGCACCAGGCACCCAGCTGTGCAACTTTTTGCTTCAAACCAGCTGAAAACCTGGACTCGAGCTTTAACTCCCATGGTGCTGATACAGGACCGGTGCCTCACCTTTGGTAGTCTGCCCCGATGAGACTGGTGCCGTTGACAGCCAGGATGCGGTCCCCGATGGAGAGCCTGCCGTCAGCGTCCGCGGGGCTGTCCTCGATCAGGGTGCGGATGTAGATCCCAGGGGAGCAGAGGGGAGTGTGCTGTCGGCAGGGAAAGGGGGTGAGCCACCAGCCAGGGCAGAGGGGACACAAAAGGTTTGTGGTCCCTCAGAGCCCAGTGGGTGCCTGGGGGGACCCTGGAGGCACTGGGGAATGTGATGGCTGGGTGCTGGGGACAGTGTCACTGACAGTACCAGGAAGGAAACGCAAACCTTGAGCTTTATATCAATTTATCCAGAGAAATAAGAGGTGGGGACAATCTTTTCTTGTTCAATTTAATTAAGAGTAAAGCATAGTTGACCAGCAGCCATCCTGGGATGGGAGCTGTTTGCTCGGGGCTGTCCCAGGGGCTCGGTGACGTTTCCTACTGACTAATGTCCTGCCGTGAAAGGCCACTCGGTAAGCTGATCCACGGCACTACGCCAGATTGCAACAGCTGCCTTACGCAAGAGCAGGGAGAGCAGCAAGTGCCGCTGCTGGCGGAGCTGTTCTGGCACCCTGCGAGCCTCCCGCTACCCTGTGTGTCCCTTGCCACCCGCCAAAGGGTGGAGGAAAGACCTGGGCTGAGTCATTTTCCTTCCACAAGAGCACTGAGCACTGAGCTTTAGGCCAGCTGGGATGGACTTTGCGTGCATGGCACAGCAGCCCAGGAGCCAAGCTCTGCTCCTCCCTAGAGATCACTCTGTGCCTCATTTTCCCCAGGAGAACCAGCCTAGCTCCTGTGGGAAGCCGTTAGCTTCTTTGCTGGCTTTTCTTAGGGTATAAAACATGTCCCCTGTGTCCCGCTCCAGTAGGAAGAAATGTTTTCCTGTGCGGGGGGTGAGGCAGTGGCCCAGGTTGCCCAGAGAAGCTGTGGATGCCCCATCCCTGGAGGGGTTCAAGGCCAGGCTCGATGAGGCTTTGGGCAACCTGGGCTAGTGGGAGGTGTCCCTGCCCATGGCAGGGGGTGGCACTGGATGATCTCTAAGGTCCCTTCCAACCCAAACCATCCTGTGATTCTATTTGGGGGTGTACCACCCCTGTCCCATGGTCAGCACAAACTCACCAAGCCGTCGATCAGCCCCATCCCCAGCCCCAGGGGTCCTCTCTCCAGCTCCACCACAAAGACGTAGCAGAAGTCATCGGTGGCAGAGCTGCGGCTGGAAGACTCCGGCGTGGGGTAGTCATAGGGGGTCGGTGAGCATCCTGGCAGTGGAGAAACCAGCTTACTGCTCTGGCATCATCCAAACCCAGCCTTGCAACCTCCCCCAGAAAACTGCCCCCCAAAATCCCATCAAAGGCAACCTCGGGGAGCCCCAGGGCTGGTTTTCTGTCTTCTGGATGAGACACTTCGTTTGCTCTCGCCTACCTTGTCCCAGCACTGACACGTCCCTGCAGGAACCGTGTGTGCGGGGAGGGTGGGAGAACAGCAGCAAACACCCCTGTACCCCAACCCTGCCCCCCCAAAGCCAGGCAGCTCCAGCTTTCGGTACCTTCAGGGGTGCTGCCTTTGGTGCCGTTCAGCCCGTTCCTCCGGGGGTCCTGCAGCCCCTTGCTGATGCCTTGAGGGGACTCTGGGCTCCCAGAGTCGAAATTCAGGGGGGTGGTGGGGGGTGTCAGCAGGCAGGAGGGGTCTGTGGGTGCCGTGCCAGCCTTGGGGG
>NW_010120409.1:0-6490 GCF_000699245.1 Pterocles gutturalis
CATAATAATAATGATGATAATAATAATAATCATGACAATAATAGCAATGTACACAAGTATACAAATGAGTGACACACAGTAAACTGCTCACCACCCAATGACCAAGGCTCAGCCTGTTCCTGGCTAACAATCCTGGAGCAGGGTGAGTCACAAAACTTCAATCCTGGAAGTGGAGATAGGAGCCCAAGTGTCCAAGAGACTGAGAGCTGACTGAGAGAGCAAGACAACCTGGAGAAATATGACCTGGAGCAAGAGGGAGGGATGACCTGGAGCATGAGAAACACTTCCGGACAGAGACTCATCTATATTCTGGGCATGACGTGCATGATATGGAATAGACCATTGGCCAATTTGGGTCTCAATCCTAAACCTGAGGTTGCATCCCAGGCTAGTAATTGGGGCTGTGCTCCTTTCCAGCTGCACCTGCAGACACTGGCACAGCAGAGAAGCTGAAAAGTCCTTGACTGTCCTGGCAGCAGCTATAAACATCAGTATGTGATCAGCTTTCTTCTCAGCACAAATCCAAAACACAGCCTCTCACTAGCTGCTATGAAGAAAGTTAACTCTGTCCCAGCCAAAACCTGGACAACATCATACCTGATAAGAGATTATTTTAACCAAAATATATCCCTTTTTGCCAGAAATATTTCAATATGAACAATCATTACCTTTGCCCTCTTGAAATTGGTCCTACACTTCCAGTTAAAATAAATGTTTCCACACAAGAATACATATTCTTCCAAGAGGCTTTAAATACAGGCTTCGTCTTGGTATTGTGAAAAATATCCAAAATATACATAGAGTAGCAATCAAATCAAGTTTTTCATAAGTGCGCTTTCACATCATTCGGGATGTAGAACATATGAAATATTTCAAGTTACATGGGCACAATATTTGAATTTCTCTCTTTTTAAAAAATAATAATTTATTGTATTAATTTTACCCTACACTTATAAAAGTTTCACTTTGTAAAACTAAAGCAAAACCATAGCAAACGATTAATCACTCCAATGTTATAGAATACCATAGTGTCTGGTTCAAAGGGCTTGATCCTTTAAAGCATCTTTATCTAGACCTGATTATTTATTACTCTATGATTTGATCACAGATGTATCACCTTCATCATACTAGTATGTATGTCATCAAACTAATAATTCTATAAATAGGGGGGTCACTTTAAATAAATCAAATGACTTGGAAAAAAGTCGTTATACAACTGTGACAATATGAAATGTAAATGAATAACAAAATAAGGCAGTGAGGAAACTAGTAAACTGGAAATCTATTCAGAAAGCTTTATTAAAAGGAAAATAAGTCATCTAGGCAAGCATATTTAAGTTAAAATTTGTTTAAGTCTCAGTGGATCACATTTTTGTTCATCATTCAGTCCTATGTCCTGCTTTTGTTTGATCGTTTAATTGAGTACAGTGAGCTCTTAACTATGGCAACATGTGCTAGACCAAGACTTAAACGACCTGTTACAGGTGAATACAAGTGGGGCTTTGTTTTCTGCCAATGGGTCAATATTCCAAAAATACTGATTTTATGTTAAAGGAACAGACTGATCACCAGTTCTGCTAATTTCTTGAACGGAACACTGTTATAAACATACACTTTTTATACAATCCATTAGTTAGACAAAGGCAGTATCATTGTCCAGAAGTCATATCCAATTTTTAATCAAGCAATTGCTTATATTCCTCATTTTTTAAATCAGAAAGTGTTTTCAAAGTTTTATTTGGAAATATGTTGCAAGATACAATGTTGGGTTTTTTCTTTCCTTTTAAGCTATAAGCTATATATGGAGACAGACAGACAAGAAAATGACAAGAGATTGCCTATTCCTATGACAGGGTAATGAAAGAACGTCTTTTTCAAAAGGTAGCACAGAGAGGAAACGTATGTGCAATTTATTAGGATTTGAGCAGAACTGTATGGAGCTTAACATGCGATTTGCCTCACTTAATGTACAAAGCAATATAGATTACATTTAAAAAGCCAGAGGTCTGACAAAAAAACTGACAAGTGATAAAAATCAATGCAAGTGCTTAAGCTCCATGAAAACCATTGTTACTTAAAGGCAGACCTTGGAAGGCAGTAAGTGTTTTCTAGAGCAATGAACACCAACACGTCATTCAAACATACACATGCACAAACATGCACGCACACATTCAGAGACTACTATATGCCTGTAATTACTGGCGTTGAGCATTTCGCAGAAGCTGCTCAGTGCCTTGCTGGAGTGCAGCGCTGGTAGCAATGCTGAAGCCACCAAAAGCAAGAGAATTAAATGTCTCCTGCTATTCTATGGCAAATGTCATCACCTGTCACGGAATCATGCGCCAATATCTGCAGTTTCAGACTCCTCTCATACGACTCATGGAAAAAAAAATAAATACATAAGCAGAAGATGAACATAGTACTAATGAAGCAATAATAGTTTTCCACTTAAAATCACATTAGAATTGAGTCACCTTTCCCTTCTTTAAAAACAAACCCTGACCAGGGATATTCATTAACTGCACAAATGAACTTTCAAGAACTAGAATTTGCTCTCAAAAACAAACACAAGAAGCACGAGCTACTTCAGCTCAGCTGTTGCACTCACTGGTCATAGTAACTTACGTGATGTTATACAGCTGTTACATAGGCAGGGTACAAGCTTGGTCCCGCACTTCATGATGTAACCATGCAGCCCAATACACAGTACTGACACTGCCAGTGGCAGGCCATAAGCTTTGCATCGAGCTTGCTGCAGACACTGGCCACTCACAGTAGCCAACTCCTCCACTAACACTAGTGTGAAACCACTGCCTTCAGGAGCAGAGAAAGGCTGAGCCTATCACCCAGAAAAGTGCTAGAAATGAAGAAACAAGTTACAGTTTTAATTGTATTATTGCTATTTTTGCAACTTTTTCTGTATGTAAGTACTCACATTATAATTCTTTTTTTCTGTAATAATTTCATCTAGACTACTAAGATTATACTAACAGTAATTAGTTGGCTTTAATTATATATTTATAAAGTGTCCTTAAACAATATTGTGACTATAACAACAATACATTTGCACTGAAGGTTGTGAATTCCATATGCGCAAAAAAAATCTGTTATATTCTTTATGCTTACTGGAGGGCTATAAAATCCTGTACTGAATGGAATATTGGCAATGGTGGCATTGCTTGCATTAAAAGGTATAGGATTCAATACAGTGTGTAAAGCTCTAATTGATCCCACAGCATATGCATAAGAGAGACTCACAAGAGAATTTGAAATGCTGAGATGTGTACTTGTGGCTACTTATGTTTTCCCTGTATTTTTTTTTCCTCGAAACAAGCTGCAGTTCTTGGTTCTTCACAGGACCCCTAACAAAGCAATCTACATGTCTATTCAAATGGAGTTCCTGCATATACTTTACAGTTGGCTGTCAATTCAACCTCTGTAATGCACTTCAAACACAAAAGCAAGAAAAGCAAATTTCTGAAGCGACAAAGCTGAGGTTACAGAATATTTCCCTCTGTTGCAGTTATGCTTATGTTTAGCCTCATTGTGAGGTTATTTATCAGATTCACATCCTCAATACAAGTCCCTTATCATGTATTTTCAGTACTATGCTTCTGTTTATGGTCAAAAGCCTCTGTAAACAAACTCAAATATTTTTATAAAACACAGATGTACTGTTAGCATTTTTCAGTTTTTATCTTTAAGATTATTAGGATGTTAGTCAATCTGTTTAACGCCTTTATGACCTATGTTCCAGTTTGGAAAACCAAATCAAACAACATAAATTATTTTTCCAAAGAAACAGAGAGAAAGGGTGTGAGATAATATTTGTATTCTAAAGTTTCTTATCTTGACAGAAGAACAGCATCCCACACAGAAAAAAGAAAATGGGCACTACAGTTTTACAATTTCCTACGAAAGTTATTTCTTCCTGTGCAAAACAAGGCCAAAAAAAAAAAAATGCAGAAAGCAGCATTATGTTAATATCTGTACATACAGATACACAGAAGAGGGAGAGGATAAATTAAGGTCAATCACATTGTAAATGTAGCATTTCTTAATGTATGAGCAGTTGCTTTCAGAAGAGGAATGCTGCATGCTTTTCAAATTCACCAGAATTTAAAAACAGAAAAATGTAATGAGCAATCCATCTTTACCTTGTTTTTAATACATCAGTAGGGTATAAATTAGCATGAATCTTTAATAAGCAAGCTACCAGAGTAAAAGTTATAGCTGATAGTACAGGGACTTGCAAGCCCAGGGAGAAAATGAGCAATGTGTTGTGTCTGGGAAACAGTATGGGATTTGTCTACAGTGGCACACTCATATTTCTTCACCAGTTAGGAGCCAGAGCAGCACATCTTGCATCCTGAAACTGTAGGTAGAGGAGTGCACTCCTGCATATGCATGTCTTCATGTATATGGAATATTCCAGGATGAAAGTTCCTCTTCCTTTAAGATCGCTCCAAGTGGAGTTTTCTGCCTGGGCCCAAATCTTCACAGGTATTTAATACAGCAGGTTAACAGATCCCTCACAGATGGGTAAGTGAAAGAAAAAAAACACAACCCACAGAACTGCAAACAATAGTCAACAATACTTCATGAGGGAAACAGGCATTCCCTTAGGGTCTTCTCCTGCCTGCAAAACTTCAGGTGTCTGTAGCAATTTATAAATTTTATAACTCTTCATTTAAAAAATAAATGGAAAAAGAAATGGTCATTTACAGTGATAAATGTTAGTCACACAAAACAAGTGCAATCAGCTTGCCATTTTACGTAGCATATCCACACAGCTCAATCTCACAAAGGCACCACAGCTGTTCCGTAGGTTAGTTAAGGCTGATTTAGATGTGCAGTTAAGCAGTCATCTCTAATTCCTCTCAAATATTTGGATTTAATCCCTGCCTGCTTACATATGGATACTATTTTTTTCCAAAATATATTTTCACAGTCTTCAATAGAGACCATATTTTTGGTTCATTTTCTTTGCCATTGAGATGGTATCTTCAGGTGCCACAGTTGCAGCTACTAGGAAATACACAAATAAGCAGCATCTGTGTCTCTGATTGCCTCCTTTTTTTGCTGCTGCTTAATAACTTGCTTGATACTATTTATTTTTTTTTTCTGATATGTTACAAATTTCCTACCCAGACTTGGGACAGTTCATCAAAGAAATTCAAATCAGAAATAAGTATTCAGGGCTGTGGAGAAACATGAAAGTTGCCACAACCAAATGACAAGAGTGTCAGGATGACATTCTCCAGGAAAGAGATCACAAAAGAAACTCTGTTCTCATCTTGTCTCCATGAGTATATAGAACATCACATAATTTACTGTTCTCACGTTTCCAGGTGATATAATGTAACGAGGCTGTGCTAGTAGCTACAACTTTGAACACGAATGTTATTTTTCAGGTTTTGGATACATACAGCATTGTTTTTCTGTATTGTAAAGGAACACTATTATGAAAATGGAAAAAAATGGACTATTTCAGTACATGATACCTGAACACTAATTTTTTTAGACTACTGGTTTGTTGATTTTTACAGTTTACATTCATAAAGCCCGAAGATTTTTTGGGTGCTTTATATACAAGTATACAATGTTCATTGTATATACATGTCATATAAATGCCCAGCTACATCTCTTGATCTGTACTGTTACTATAATATTACCATAAAGACAGTAATTCTGTTAGATTTTGAAGTATAGATTACTAATTTGTATATTTAATGAAACACTAGCAATCTGAAGTATCAATACTGTCCCCTAACTAGAAAATACAAAGTAGTGTTGTTGATGCGCTTTTGATATTGTGTTAAATGCTCTTTGACTACATGTTTATATCTGAGTAGTAGACAAGACAATCTAAAGACAGCACTTTTTTCGGTTGATTTTGTCATGCAGTGATGACCCCTGAAATTTCTATCATAAAAATCCCAGAACGGCTAATATTACCCATGCATGCTGTGCAAGGAGAAACATATTACTTTGAAATGTTTTGAGGATATTTGGAGGGAAGGTCAATTCCTTTCAGTACTGTCTGAAACTAGTAGCACATGAAGAACAATTTGAATAGATGAAAATTACAGTGGATATAACTGATGATACAGTACTACTCAAGATGGAAAATATTTGATAATATTTAAACGAACACTTAAAATTGTTCTTTTTAGTATCGAAAGCAAAGTACTAATCTTCCTTTCTAGCTAGACTCTAATCCTGCTTGAATATAAAGTCTAATAAACAACAAGATAGGTAAATATTAATTTATTTAACGAATTTCTGGGTGAGTTGATTCTGGTCAAGAATTATATAAATTCCTAAGCACTTAATAATATTTTATATTCCATGCTGTAGTAATGATTTGAAACCCTATTTGCCTGAAATACTCTGACATACAAAGGGTTTTACTGTTGTGGTTCAGAGAAAATGATATTATGTAATTGTGGAACTACCAGTTCCTTCCACCCGCCCCCCCCCACTCCCG
>NW_010120409.1:6521-21734 GCF_000699245.1 Pterocles gutturalis
CCCGCCCCACCCTCGCCCCTTTCCTACTGTGACATGCAAAACCTTACAGAATTTCAGAGGAACGGTCAGCAGCGGATACATGACAATTTAGTAATCTTAAACGCCTTCCTGAAATTTCAAATCCCTTTTTAATTATGCCGCAGTTGTCTACAGCTATTCCCTTTCCTGTGTTGTACCAAAACGTGTGACATAAAAAATTACTGTACCTGACTTTTCAATGGGAAAGAACCAGAAAATGGCAATGGAAAGTTAAAGTGCATGAGTGGAAATTTGGTTTAGTTCCAGGCAGATGGATATGGACATACTGGACCGAGTCCAGCAACGGACCATAAGGATCATTAAGAAACTGAAGCATGTGTCATATCAGGAGAGGCTGAGAGAGCTGGGATTGTTCAGCCTAGAGAAGATAAGGCTCGGGGGGATCTTATAAATTTGTATAAAATACCTCCTGGGATGGAGTTAAGAAGATGGAGCTGGGCACTTCTCAGTCACGTCCAGTGACAGGACAAGAGGCAACGGTCACAAACTGAAACACTAGAAACTACATTTAAACATAAGAAAAATATTTTTACTGTGAGGGCTTGAATCTATGATCTCCACAGCTCTCTTACAACTTAAGTATTTGTGTGAATTTGTGGTTTTATGATGAAAATAAACCCAAATACAGCAACAATCATGGATAACTATTGGAATATTCAGAACCTCATTCAGAAGCAAATCATTTACTCTCCAAATAAAATGCAAGAGCTTTATATATTAGTTCCATACATTAAATGTCAATCTCAAGCTCATGCAGAATAAATATTTTCTGCAAATCTTTGATGGACTTTTCATCATTTGATGTAATTATGGTAAGAAATGCAAAATTGGCCATTTAGTATACTGTAACCAAAATGTCACTTGTGCCCATTACAGAAACATCATTCCTGGAGACAGGTTTGAGTCATATAACAAAAAAATGTTTTGTGACATTGTGTTATTGGTAAGCATGTATAAGAGTCATAAAAGAATGCTATGGAGCAGAGAAACTGATATATTTTTATCTGAAAAATAAGTAATAGCACTTGCAGTTCTAAATTACTACGATTCAACTAATATTGCAGCACAAGGTGGACAGCTGAGAAAAATCAAATTGGTAAATAAATTCCATCCCACCAAAAAATACGTTCTCAATAAAATGCTTACATTTTGCAAAATTGCTTTTCAACTCATATTTTTAGAAATATATTTAGAAATATATTTTAAATTATAGATTCTGGATTTTTTGTGATACTTAACAAATTGTTAATCTTATGTATTCATTTAAAAAGCATATGAGTTATCAGCTCAGTGAACATAAAGCTGTTTTGTAGCTGATTTTTTTCTTTTTGTTTTTTAACTTGGGCAGTGTTGTTAGTCAAGAGATTTTGTTTCTAAGGTATGTTCTTTTAATTATTGTAGAGTGAGCTAAATTACAGTAAGTCCTATACAGTGCATGCCTTTCTACAAAGCAAGGGCCTCAAGTGGGATTTTAAATCACAAACTGTTGAAAAATACAAATAAAAAGAAAAGAAAAATAAAACAAATCAGCCCAAATACACAGGTAATCTTGCTTTTAGTAGACTTTAACATATACTACATGTCAGCTAAAATGCAGAGGAAAATATCAGATCCCTAAAGTCCAAATGACTGGGTAATAATCAATCAATCAACCAATCAATCATTTAAGGCAAGGTATGTTACTATTGAGAGAGGTCAGATTTGTATAGGGTTGCTTTTACATACTGCCAAACACATTGGTGCTTGGGCGAAATCAGACATCATCTACAAATCATGACCTGTTTCATGCAATGTGACAATAGTATTTGTTTCTTTTTGTTCCAAAGTGCATATAAACAAGAACACCTGTGTTTTACTTCAAAGTTATTGCAATTTTTTACATCACAAATAGCCTCTACTTGCTCCTCCCTAAAGACCATTTAGTTAGATGGATTATGTGAGCAAGGTACAGTTAGTGGTATTTTTTTTTTTCCTGTACGTGCATAGAGTTGTGTTCAAGGAAATCCTTAGGTCAAATTAATCCAACAGGAGAGCTCACCTTTGGGTTCAGGTTTATTTTTAATTCCTGATATGTATAGAAAATAATAAACAGCTTCTAATCTTTCCTACTGTGAACAACATTAGTTGCCAGAGCTACAGCAGAAGTAGAGCATGAGATTTGTGAAAAAAGCACTAGTTTCCACAATTGCTTCTGCCGACCTCAAAGAAGAACTCCAGGCTTGTAATGGTAAGATGAATGTCAACGGCAGCTGAAAGGAGCTTCAAAAGAAAGAGTCAAGTAGCAATTTATGGCCTAAATGGCTTGCAATTACTTCTGCTAGCCAACATGTACAGAAAGGTTGCTTGTCAGCTCCCTCGGGATTGCTTCTGAACTATTAATTTCATTTTTCCACCTTGTATAACCCACTTTCCATTCTCTTCTTCACCTGATACTGATGGGACATTAGAAGAACTAACAAACAGCCCTGATAAATCTTCTTGTTTCTGTCCCTGGAGTAAAAAATCAAAATGCCATCACTATTATTT
The DNA here is from genome assembly GCF_000699245.1 of Pterocles gutturalis. NCBI lineage: Eukaryota > Metazoa > Chordata > Aves > Pterocliformes > Pteroclidae > Pterocles > Pterocles gutturalis. The sequence goes on from NW_010120409.1 coordinate 9,087, forward strand.
TCTGTGTTAGAAAGTAGAAGGGGAAAGTATTGAAAAGAAAGAACCAAGTTTTTTCATCTGTGGGCTGTGGTGGATACAGGGTGTCAGTGTGATATCATAATATTCTAAAATTAAAGAAAGCAAACAGCAAATGCACCGAAGGACTATAAAATAGAGAGTGGTAGGTCCGACATGAAGAACCGATGTTACAAGAGTGCAAAATGAGGCACTGAAGACATCAGAGATGGATAAAGCTGAGAAAAGAAGAGTGGCTGATGTAAACACAGCTTAAGTTAGAGCAAAAAGAAAAATGGAGGAGAAGAAGAAATAATGGCAATGTGATAAAAGGTAGAGAAAAGAAGTAGAAACAAACAAAAGGTAGTTGTGTTTCAGACAGTGGGTAGAGTCAAGGCAGGCCAGTTTAGCACTATGACCATCCAAGACTTTGCTCACTGGATGTATGTTTGTTAGAGTTTCAACTTCATGCAAGACAGAGAAGTGGTTCAAGCCACTTTATGTCCTGTAAGAAGGCTGAGCTCAAAATCTTAGGCAGCTTCCCTTACAGTGTATTTAAGTAGTAAAAAAGGATGAAAGTCAGTTTCAGTCTAGGGTTGAAAAGTTCCAAATTAAGACTAAATCTAGTTCTCCCACAATTCAAAATGGGTGATCAATTTTTTGGGGGTATTCTTTTGGGCTCTTGTCTTAGTTCTAGTGCAAGTAGCATTAATCTGTAGATTTCCAAATAAAAGGTATTCAGTTGTTAGTCCTGACTTTGGGTTTAACACCATCTGGGCTGAACATTGAAATGTTGTCACTGACAGAATGGTCCTAGATGACACTTTATGTAAAAGCCATTTTACAGTAAGGTTAGGCTTATTCTTCTGATCTAGTGCAGATCGGTTTGACATCAAGCACTGGGAAAGAAAATCACAGAGAAAATGGAAACAGGCAAAACATTAATGCAGTATTTTACAGGGAAATTTCAAACAGCTATCAGATAGCATTGGGGCTGTATTAGCTCCAAACTCGGAGGTTTCGTGCTCTAACTAGTACAGAAGATTGGTAACTTGTACCAAGGAAGGTGAAAAACAAAGTGATTGGACTGGGCAAAGATAGATAATTCCTGGAACTCAGCAGCTGACTGAATTCCCCCTTCCAGAGCAGGGAAATGCTGTTAGCATAATCAGATTGAGCCATCACTATCAAACAACCTCATCTACAGGAGTCTGCTGGTTAGATAAAACCAAACAGTCCCTGGACTAGCCTTTCACTAGGCAGTATTTATCCTGCAAGCAGCAGCCAGTGGTCTTGGGTGAATTCTTTTTTTGTCACTATCACTTCTGGTTTTGCCATCCCATACCATATCTCTTTGAGTGGCTGCGATACCCGTTTTTTTATTCACTTAAGCTTCTATTTCTGCTGAGAGGTAATAGAGCACTGTCTGCCTATGTCTCACCCTGCCACAGAGCACATTTCTGCCTCTGGTAGTTGTCAGTTCCTCATAAAAACAAAACCTCAAGCTCAGCTGCATTTCTGTGTAACTCTGTACGTGACAAGTCAGGCTGGAGACAGTGCTCATTGAAAAGGCAGGCAAACGAAGCAGATACTTAGGCCCAACAGCAGTGTGTAATGGTATTTTCACTAGTTAGTTCAGATCCCTCCTTGCATGCCTACGGAAATCCACCACTGTGCCTCGCACATACTGGCACTCATTTCCAAGGTGCCCTGAAATCGCAACAAAGGCTGGGGCAGGGAGTTTAAGCACTCTGTACTACTACAGTATTACTGCTACAATGCAATATGGTCAACAGAGCAGCATACTGTAAGACTTCACTGTTTTTGATGATAAAGAACACAGGTTAAATTCCCAGGAACAATTTCTAGAAAATTACTATACACTTTTATGGCATATATTACTTCCAAATAACGACCATTAGGTATAATCTCTATTTCTCACTGTAAACTGGTTTTATTAAAGAGTTCATTCTAAACACAGAGGAATCTCCCACAGGTAGAGTATATAAACATAGATCAGATCACTGTCTGGTAGATAAAACTTGGATTAAATTCTTAGGGAACTTACCTTTACCAATGACAATAATTAAAACAAGCAGAAAGAAATGAGCATTAACTAGAAGGGATGGTAGCATACAATATGTCATTGCCAACAACATAATTTTTTTTAAAATTAGCTTTTCCTGTGCATGCAAAACCTATTTCTTAAAAGAATAATAACAATAAACAATGGAAATGTGACATACATACAAAAATATTCACGAAATAAGTGAAACTCATATGTACTTTCTTGCACAAAAGTTTAATGTGAATGTCTGAAGTAATGACAGCCACTTTGAAAATTGACATGAACCACCTGAAAAGACAGTCAGCCACTAGGGTGAAATGAAATAAATGTGAGCTGCCTTAATTATCTTCATGCCGATAACTGTAAAACTTCTGTACTACTTCTAGGCAGCTAGTTGCAGCTGTTAATGTAGGAAACACAAATTGCTAGATGTTTTGGAATTTGTGAAATCAACCCCTTGAGTGAATTGTTCCAGAGACTTAAGTGTTCACAACATAAGTAATTAGCAATTATGCCTGGATTTCGTGTCATTTAGCAATCCCAGCAATACTCGTTATTTATACAAGCATCATTATTGACTATTTTCTCCATAAATCAGATGACACTAAGGGAAATTATATCTTTAAAATAGTTTATGGAGAATGATTTATTCTTCTCAACAGAGGAGATTAAACAGTTCTTTCAGGACCCCACTCTTTCTTTTGGGCAATCTCCAACGTAGTCATCAGTCTTCCTCCTTCCTCCCCCTAAGCTTAAGGGATACACATGTATAACTGGAGGCATATTTCTATCCACAAACGGTTACAGCATTAGAGGCTTCCCCGAGACAGATGTGGAGAGCATCAGCTACGCTGCCTGATGGAGAGAGGTTGAGATTACCAGTTAGGACACTTCAGTAAATTCTGCATTCCCTTGTAAATTTAAATCAAATGGCAAAACTCTGATTATTTTCAAGACAAGATGAGGTCCTCAAATTTTTTTTTGAGTATAGTAAAATCCTTATGCCAGTTAAAGTATAACCCCAAAGGTTGCTCAGTATTTGGCTTCTCATTTTATTAACATTCTGTAATAAATGTCCAAGGAAGTATTTATATTTGCCTAAGGTTCACTTTATTTGGAATCCTCTCTCATACCGGATTTGACCTTCACAAATTCTGTTCCATAAAGGGTGACCTTTAGATTAGCCTCCTGTGTAAAGAAGTGACTATGTTATCTGATGTTTTTCATTCTGCAAGTTACTAAACCAAAAATGTAATTTTCAATATTTGTTATAAATATCCCATTTTGTTAATTTTCCAAACAGAATAACATCTTTTCTAGTATGTTCAAGATCACAAGACTATTTTTAGCTATTTCTCAATAACCTAAAAAATTTTAAACTTTTTGTTATACACAGAATTTTTTCCTGTGTTTACCAGAAGTAATGAGCACATTTGGAGTGAAGTTTAATGAACGTAAATTCAATATAAGTATTTTTCTGTTCCATTAAAATGTTAATCATTTAGTAGTATTTCATTATAAATGTATTCTGATGCCAAAAAAAATGGAAAAAAGATTAGTCTGAGAAATATACGCACATTGCTGTTGAGTCAAATGCTAGCAACAATAATGTAACAGCATATTTACAGTGTGTTCTTTAAAAAATATCACCTTAGAAATGTTACAGTTCTGAAATACGGAAAATTAACAGATATAAGTTGAACAAAAGTGGTTCTGAGTTGATACAGGGGAAAAAAAAAACACTCCGTGGACAATGAGGTGTTGGAGATGGTTGCCCACATGGGCCATGCAGTCTCCATCGTTTTTAAGATTTACAAGACCCAGCTGGACAAGCCCCAAGCAACCTTGTCTGACCCCATAGCTGACCCTGCTTTGAGCTGAAGGCTGGACGAGAGATCTCCTCAGATCCTTTCCAGGCTGAGTCACCCTTTGGTCCTAAGCAAATTGTTCCTATTACCCAGTTTTGTCTACTGGTGAGAAACTATCATCAAGTGTAAAGATTCAGCTTGTATCTCTACTCAGATGACCTCCAATGTTTAAATATCATTGGTTTAGGAAAATGGATGGAAACTGCACTCTGTGTGTGTGTATCTCTGTGAGTATGAATACAGAAGGTTTTCAGAATGTATATGTTCGAGACTGAAATACTATGAATGAATAGTTTCTCCAGAATATTTTGAAGATGTCATTAAAGTACTGTAACCAAAGATCACAGAACTAGAAACATAAGGAAAAAGAATTCATTATATTGGGTGAACCATAAAGATTAAAATTCTGTAGACTGAGTCAGACAGTGACCAACAGTTCACTCTGGTCTTTATTTTATATGCATTTTGTTAATTTATGTTACAGTGTGGACCATGGCCACTACATAAATGAAAATAAATATTCCTCATTTATTATGAAGTACATATAGATACTATGTAGCATCCTTGTTTTGTATATATATTTAAAGAATAGCTGAATGTATCACAATGAATCTCGGAAGTTACTTTTACATATAACACTTCAGTCTTACCATGGCAATGTGATCATTAACTTCTCTAACCTATTTTCATGTACAGAGTTAAGTGTAAAATATCTTACTTTTTCTGTTCAAGAGTCTTAAGGTAATAAGAACAAGTTTACCACTGCAAGTGCTTATTCATCCTACAATGCCTTTATACCTCAACCACCTGAGGTCGTTAGTTCCTGGACAGTGTGACTCTCAGTCTGCAGCCTTCTAAGGGGCTAAGTAACAGGAAGCAGTTCTATAAATCAGCTTCAAAGACTGCACGTGAAGACACTGATGACTCAGCGTACTGTACAGCAATACATATATTGGATTTGTATTTCTTTATTATAAGTAAAAATCCAGGTACATTAGAATTAATAAATAGAAAGCTACATCATTATTGATGTATTTGGTTACTTGATACGCTACTAATATTTAATTTAATTTGCTTTTAGCAATCTCTAAAAGATACTTTCTTGCCCACAAAATATAACAGAAAGCAACTGCCTTAAATTTTGTTTGAAAACATGTTTTGGGCACCAGTCCTACTAAGGACTAGATATGCTGACAATCTCTAATGCCTCAACCTGAGCAGGTTTTTTTTTTACTTATGAGAAAAGTGTCAAATCTTTAGTTCTATTTAAAGAAGAAAAAATATTAACTTTTGCTATAATTCTTTTTCTCCACCACCCACCCTCTGCCCTTTCATAGACTTAGTAATTCAAGCACTGTGGATATTTTTTACTTTTGAGAATAGCCAGTTGCAACTAAATTCATCTTGCTATTCAGCTTCTGCTGTCTGATCTCCCATCACACCTTTATTTACGAATTCCAGAAAGAAAGTTGTGTCATTAATATGCTGTCCAGAATACTAAGCAAATCTATAAAGTATTTTTTAATGAGGTTTTTTGTTTAATATGAATAACCGTAACTATTCCTGTATGGACAGACTGTGGCACTAAGGTTGACAAAGATGTTTAACAAATACAATAGCAGAACACTTCTTTTTATTAAATTTATACTGAATTATAATAAGAAAGTGTAGCACATCCAGCTTTTCTGAAAAGAATACCAGGAAAAGCATATCTTTTTCTTGATTTATGCTTATGGAGAAACACCAGTGCTACAGGTGTTTACGTGAAGGGAACAGTTCTGTTTCTCATGGTGCTTTGAGAGGACACTAAGCCTTCCAGAACTTTGCATTGTTTTTCAGAGCAGAACGAGTTAATGAAGTTCTAGAACCACTGCATGTTAAGAGATTTTTAAATGGTGGTCCAGCAAACTTGGATATTCTACAAAATGCTTATGTACAGCTAGAGACCTTCCTAGTCTTGCTGCTTCTTCTTGCTCTAAGGTAAATTATAGGCAAAGAAAATAAAATCTAGTAAAGACATTTTGAGTACAAGCTTTTCATGCATCAGTTGCTGCTGTTGCCAGAGGATTCTGTAAGATGGTAAAATGACCAGAAAAGGTAGCTAATCCAAGAGAATCTCTCTCTTAAGACATAGTTTTAATATCCTGAGAGCTCAGAAAACTCTTCCAACTGCTGAAATAGCACCTCTGCTTACTCCCACATGAATGGAGAGTTTTGGCCTTGCACTTGTCAAAAACAATTAGGCCATAAAAAAAAGACAGCAATAATAATATGTTATTTCTCTAAAATGGTGAAAAATGTCTACTGCTACTTGGAGCCACTTTATCATGTTCCTTTACTATATTGTTATATGCTGAAAGTGTAAATGATGATTGTTGCTCAGCGTATGAACTTTCTGCCTTGTTATGATCTTTCAGTAAGACAACCCTCTGGGCTTGTTTTAAATTCCAAAGAGAATTCCCCAGACAGGTGAAATCAACTGAAGAAAATAAATTGAAATCTACATTGTAGAGATACCTTGGGGTTTGACTTGGGTAATGAAGTGAAATATAAAGCTGATGTGTTCTGCTTGCAAGTGTACCTGAACTGTAAAGAAAGGTGTGATGTATATCTGAACCACTAATCTAGATAGAAATCCAGATAGAAATGCTAATGACAACATTCAAGTCAGGCTTCTTTCTCTACCAAATATACCATTGGCTTGTACAACAGACACTGAAGTCAATGCCACAGCTTCTTAACTTATATGTCACAGGCAAACATTAGCTTGACAAGGCACATCACAGCCTCATTAGAAATGTACAAATAATCTTTGAACCACACAGATTTAGATTCAATTTCTATAGGTATAGTTTAAACCTGTGGGCATAGGACATTGGACTTTTTTGTTCATTAAGAAATAATGATTTTAAAAAAGCGAAGCAAAGTGAAGTGTGGTCAAGTGAACAAGTTTCTTCAGTCTAATTTTTGGTTTAGGCTTTCAAGTAACATCTAAAAGTCTGTCCAAATACAGCAAAATATGTAGATTCAGTATATGCTTTTATTTATGCAACTTGCTGTTGTAAACATTTCAGAAGACTTTACCACTTATTCCACCCAGTATATCATAGATGCATACCAGTGACCATCTGTTTACAAAGGAATGAAAGAATGTGAACTATTATTTTGATAAATGGAAAAAAAGAAGAAACTGAAATAATTTCTGCATCTCGGGATACAGTTTTGAAAGTAACTGAATATTTAATAATACTTTTTATGATACATTATGTGCAAAATGAAGAAATCAAAACCTGCTTTGATTCTAGCCCAGTCTGGTTTCAACTCATTCATTATGTTAGCAGTGACAACAGCGACTAGCAAAGGACAGCAAAACATTCCAACACCATCTATAATTTGTGCAGTAAATATTAAATTACAAGCACAGTATGGACAGTGGTCAAGTGTGCTCCGTTTTATCATGAGAAGCAGCCTGAACTAGAGTTGAGCAGTAAAAAATTAATCTATTTCATGGAAGGTTTTGATATTTCAAAATTTGGTTTCATTCCCATACAAACCAAACTATTATAATTTTGAAATTATTTGTGAAAAGGAACACAATATTGCCTATGTGGATGACTCTTGTGTATCTGACTCAATAGCAATAACTTTACAAGCCCTGGGATTTTTTATCCTGGTTGTGTGTATTATATCTAGACTTTCTAAGCACTGACTAAATAAATCAGTTCACCGATAACTCCAAACACTGCTTGATATTCATGCAAATTTTATTGAAACAGAACAAACTTTGACATTTGCTTGAATTTTGGCAATGTATGTCCAGGCCTATTCATAAAATGAGTGATTGTTACTAAGACTGCATTCTATCAGGGTATACTGAGAAAATGTGTGATCTTCTGCAAGGCAGAGTCACCAGTCTGTGACAGCATTACCAGTATCGTTCATCTTTAAATGAAAAAAAAGCCTCAGGTGTCTTCAGCTCTGTATGCAATTCAAGGACTAGTGCTAATTTTGAAAGCAAACCAAGTTTGTACAACTTCCACTCACTGCACACTTGGGATATTGGAGAAGTAAAACTAAAAGAGCACAGGAGAATGGATGCTCTAGTTCTCATAACCTAAAATATTCAGACCATATTTATTCTTACAGTGTGGGGGGTGCTTAAGCTTTCTAAGACGGGAATTTACTAAAAATTCTGATAACCTTATGGTTTTGATGTGTAAGGGTGGGTTGTAAGTATTGACTTAAGCAGGATTTATTCATTGACATACACACAAAGAGAAAATAGCTTTGAAAATGGCAAAGAATATTTTTACCATCAACGAAGTCCAAAGGAAACATCTCCAAAAGAAAAATTAAACTTAACGATTTCATATAGCTTTTCTTACATTATATATGCTTGTTGCCCCAACTAGGGAGTCCCCATGCAAGGCTTTGGATACTAAGATATACTTCTGCTTCTCTGAGTGTAAAAAATGTTTTGAAACTCTGAAAATAAATAACATTCCAGAGAAAGAATGATGTAAGATCAAACTGTCAGGAGTGTTTTTTCTTTGTTCAGTACTTTCTTCAACATTTCTTCCTCTTTGCAAAAATTGTCTCTGTGTGTGTGTGTGTGTGCACTGGGTGGTGTATCAACAAACAGGTATTATGGACACTAGCTTCATAAATAGCTACTGATTTCCTCTTTGAAGTATAGTGTTGCCAACCACATTTACTGTACAGTCCAACAAATATAGTTTCTTGACAATAGTTAATGCCATCTTACTGTATGAATAGTACTGCTGCCTTTTTGCTTGTGCTATTGTCTCTTGCTTGTGCTATTGTCTCTTTTATTGTCTCTGATGTAAACAAGTGAATGTCATAACAGTTTTGAAAGCTGAACATTAATAAAATCAAGCCCATGTTTCTTTTCACTATGACATCCAGTTCAGAAGAAATGGATTCTTGTTTTGAAATGACAATATTTTACTAACAGTATCTGTACAGACAGTTAAAAACTGTAGCACAAGTATATACAACTATGATATTGCTCTAAGAAATCTCACTACACTGTATGTGGTTGGTTTTGCACCCCTATTGAGATTCTAAACATTAGCTTGATTTTTCAAAGATTTTTTGTTGTCTTTTTTTTTTTTATGTAAAACTCTGTTTAACATAATTCATTAATAGTGGTCTTTGTTGATTTTAATTAATCCATCAATCTGTAAGGCACAGTTTTGCTCTGACAGACATTTTTATCGCCATTGTCTTTTATGGGAGAACACATGATCATCTATGACTTACTGGGCTGAAAACAAACCAACGTCTCTGTTCCACCTGTGGGACCTACTACAATCATTTCATGTACAAGTGTAAAGACATATGGATTTCAGGCTTTTGAGCTCTGAAGTTTTGCTTGTACTACTCATTTAAATGGTATTAACTCTACTGATTTGTAGAGCGTAGACTCAGATTGCAACGTCAGATGTGAGACTGACTTCATCAATTTATTTTTCATTCTCCATTCCCCATGGCATTTGGCTACTTGAAAAGAATTATAATCTTACAATAAGAGTTATACCTTATTGCCTAGAACAGTGAATTATCTAAGCTTAAATTTGAGACAGAAATATAACATAATATTTCTCAAAGATGGCAGGTTTACAGCATTCAGGTGTTTGGAACATTGATTAATTCCCATGGAGGCGGATCTGTGTTGATGCTAATAAAAAGTACACATATGAATTTCAGTTAATTACATGTTGTAACATGATTCCAGAAGTTATCAATTCTGTGTCTGTTATTAATATCTAAACACATATGCTGAAGGTGGAGAGAAAATTTTCCTATACAGTCTTGAGTATAGCAGTGAGCTTTTTCCATTATCCCTGAAAACTCTCTTTTTGAGAGGTTTCAGAGAAGTTCAAGACATACTTCTAGATACATTGCTGCTTACATTTTAGTCTATTAAAAGATTCTCTCTAAACCTCATTAACTGAAAACAAAGTCATGTTTGGGAAGCTTGAGCAATAATGGAAAGGAGATTACTGATACTAAAAAAATGTTGACTATTTTCAAGGACAACAGCAGTTAATAAATTTTCCTTGAGTATAAGATAGGTACTTTCCTAAATGTACACATTCAGCTTTGACTTTGGAAAATTTACCAGCATCAAGAGAAATTGCTTCATTTATAAACAATATTTTAGTACTGCTGTAGAAATCAGAAAGTAGACTTACTGAACAGAGTAGTTTCTGAACAGAGAATCTCAAAATAGATACAGCAGATAAAATAGTACGAAGAGAGACAGAATGGACCACTAGCTGACCCACAATGGGAAAAAGGAAGAAAGAGCCTGGGGTTATACTGGTACTCTGGTAATGTAATGTAGGACAAACATTTAATTAAGACATAGGCTTCTTATCAGCACAAGTAATTTCTGTTCTTTATATCCTTCTCTACTAAAAGCATAAAGTGACCAGAGCTGACACGGGCATAGAAAGCAAAAGCCACCTTACAGTTGTCTGCCTTCTCAAGGTGTTCTACCAAAGACTGGAGCATATAGAAGCTTTGAAGCTACTGCTTTATAAAGAATTCATCACCTTCCCCAAGTTGGCAGATGTGCCCGCAATGGGCTTTTTTGGGAACACAAATTAGCGTAATTTCACGGTTCTGGCAAACAGGAGGAAATGTTTCATTGTCTAAATGACAGGTGAGTCTTCCCTTCCATTCACTCCCTATCAAGTCACTGAGTTTATCCAAGTTTACTGCTATTTAAGCCACAAGGCTCTTGCCCTTTGTTCATTGTGAAATAAATAGCAGATTACATTTTTTTTTACATTAAATATCTCCCTTTTAACCACTTGAAATAGCAAAATACGATGTAAGTCACTGGGTTCCCCTGCGCCTTTTCTTTAATGTGAGGCTGGATTTTCTCCTTTTTTTTTTTTTTTTTTAAGATGTGATTCAGAAGACATCTTAAATCTTTATCTATTATGTTCAACCTGCAAGTAGCATTTTATGGATTTAGACAATGCGATGTGGTTTTCTCTACAGGGCGCTTAGACACAGTTTACTGCTGCACTGTGCAAAATAAATATATAAACAATTCACTCACTTTAGTTTATACAAATGATTTGTTTGCTTAATGTGTTGGAAATAATTTGATGTATTATAGTTGCTGTTATTGTTGTCACCACATTACTACAATAAGCAAGATCTATATCTCATTTGGTCTTCTGGAAGCAATTTTTAAGTAAATACAGATGTTTGCCTCTTTATTTTAGTGTTATTTTTACAAGTTGTCTGCTGATAAATACACAGTTGCGTTACGTGATGAGAAACAGAGACTTCAACGGGAAGTATTTTGGATTAATCAAACAGTCTCATTCTCATTTAAGCCATTATTTTCAGTGAAATATCATTCATACTCTCAGGAACGGACAGCATATAAGAAAAAAGTCATCCGTGCAAAATAAGTGAAAATTTATTAAAAAAAAAACCCCATCTGACTTCAGAACAATATAACAGAATTTTTACACAAAGTCTCCATTTTTATCTTCATGCATCCAAGTCAGAGACTCTAAAATAAGCCAGGACAGTTTGCCTATCTTGCTTCCTACAAGCAATATGACAGAATTTTCTTTCTTTCCTGCTAAGAATCCAAGACTTATTTCCATATTAAAAATATGGAGACACAGAGATTTCTCTCATAATTATAAATAGTCTATTGACCCAACACTTGTTAAATCAGGAAGATCAGAGAGCACCTTTTGTGGGCACAACAGCTATTTCAGATAAAAGTAGCTTGCAAGACTACTAGAAAGCAGACTACATAAAGTCTGTAATTCACCTGCTACTATTCTTTACCTTTACTTAGAAGGTATTTAACTCTTTATTTTCTCCCTTCCAGTGTGTCCTCCTGGCCTTACTATGCACTATTTCAACCCTGCTCCAAGTTAGAATTACTCATTTCTGTATGGCTTTTCTGTGTAATCATCAAGAGAATAAAATGCTAAGAAACATTTTCAAGTTCTCATACCCTATGAGAAGTCAGTGGGGTGTTACCTCCACTCTCTACAGGAAGCTAAGAATCAGGGAGACAAATGACTTTCACAACTGGTATCAGCATAACTTCTCACACCAACAAGCAAGATGGTTTGGAAGCCCATGTCCAATTTTTATCTTTTTATCATTTGTCAGAAAGTAACTTCTTAACTGACAGTCAAGCAAGCAGATTATTTTATACATATTATTTTTATATATATTTTTTCAAGACAGTAACTACTAGTGAAATTCTGGAATGTATTTAGACTTTATTCTGGTCTTGTCGTCAGGAGCACCTCTTTCACAGCAAAATCTCTGGCACAATTTTCTTCCCTATTTTCAAAATCACCAAGTACACCAAATAGACACTATGTCCGAATTTCTGAGATTCCATGGTATCTGAAAACAAGTAGGAAAAAAAAAGTTATTGTGTTTCGTGAAGATTCAGATTCTTCTCGGATATATCTGCACTTTATTTTTAAAGATGACAAAAGAAAGGACTTATTCTGAAGCTATTGCTGAAGTACATTTTTTTTTTCTTACATTTATTTTCTCTCTTTGCCTAGCATATTTTTTCCTATGAAAATAAGCAATGTCAGCAAAATTTAGGCTCACTCAGCTGTTCACTTGGTGGAAAACCTCAGTGTATGTCTTATTGCACTACGCAAATTTACACCTTTACCTAAACTTACC
>NW_010120410.1:0-379 GCF_000699245.1 Pterocles gutturalis
GGTGGGATGCGGGGCGGGGAGCGCCTCTACCTGCCAGCCCGACCCCCTCCTGGGGATGGGGGCAACGGGAGGGGAGTTGGGAGGCGGGGGGAGTGCTGGATTGTCAACTTCGGGTGCAATTATGGGAGAAAAAAAATAATATATGTATGTCTATCTCCATACCTGTACATACTGGGCGCTTTTGGAGTGGGAAGGGAACGATGGCATTCCCAGGGAAAATTCCCAGCTCCTTGTCCTAGCACCCACTTTACTTATGGGTTTGAATCTAGACCCTCCTAGTGCTGGGACACTTCTGAGAGCGGATTTTGCTTGGGAAAAAATATCAATGAGCTCGGCTTCTCTCCCAGGGGGAAGGATCCCGGCTCTTAGGAATGGTGTT
>NW_010120410.1:436-19023 GCF_000699245.1 Pterocles gutturalis
TGAGATAGGAGTAAAAATAGCTTGCAGAAAGGTTAAATCAAAGGTTAAATTTGTTTTTCTTAGGAAAATTGAGGCTGATGTCCAAAAATGAAGGCTTGGAGCAAAGGATGGGAGGGTACATGTGAGGTCTGTAGGCAGGGAGATGCAATTAATTTGAAGTGTTGGTGGCTGCTGGTAGCGTGTGACACCAAGTTCTGAAAGTTGGTGGATGGGTGGTCATCAGAGTGAGGTATCTGAGATGAGGCTTGGTCTTTGCCTTTCTCTGGGAGTTCCGTACAAAGTTTGGAGTGCCCATAGCTCCTGTTGATTTTCCTCGGAGTTGCGGATGCTCCGAGACCTGCAGGATGGGGCAGCCGGCTCCAGGCAAGAGCCGTGCCCCGTGTCCCTGCCTGTGCCCTGTGTCCCTGCCTGGAGGCAGGGATGGCCCCGAGTGCCTGCAGTAACCTTTGCGATTGCCTGTGATCTGTCTGGGCTTGCTGAAGAAAAAAAAAAAAAAAAATGACTGGAAGCACTGCCAAGTCAGAAGAGGCAAGTGAAGTTACAAATGTGAGTAGTAAAAAAAAATCCCCTTGTAGATGTGGAAGAAGGCAAAGCACAGGAAGTAACTGAGGGCTTGTTTTGTTTTAAACTAAAATGAGATTAGATTTTTGCCCCAGGGAATCAAGACAGCAAGCGGAGTTGCTGTGGAGGAGGGCAGGAATGGCTCGCGCTCTTCACCTGGGCAGCTGACTTTTTGCTTCAGACCTTGGGGCAGTGAGCCCTGGCTGGCAGGGGCAGGCTCCCACTGCCCAGAAAATGAGGGGTCCTGGGTACCAGGTCGGTGGCTTTCTGGATTTACACTTGGCAGGGCTACCGGGGGGGGGTTAGGAAGGCAGCAGTGCTGCTTCCCGTGGGATGTAGGGGCGTGTTGGCACAGCTAATGTGCATCCTTTGGTCAAAAAGTTTGTTCTTCTGTTATTGTGAAATTTTGGCTGTGCATGCATCATGGGATGCTGCTGCTCTCTCAGAGCCTCCTACAGCAGTGCTTGGCACCAAAATTATTGTTGAAAAAAAGCAATCTGACGAGGAGAACCCTCTGGTGTAAAGTCAGGGACCTTCCAGCCCTCCACTATCATACTTTCTAACAACCTGCTGGTGTTCCTAGACAGAGCAAAGAAATAGTTAATGCAGAGGGGAAGCATGGATGAGCCCCTTCCATCCCACATCACCCACCTGGGGCACGGGACAGGGGCGTCCCTGGGAACAAGGGTCCGGCTGGCCGGAGCGGTGTGCATGCCGCTGGGGGCACTCGTTTCTGTTTGTGTTCCTATTTCTGGGCTGGAAGAACAAACAGGGAAGTGGTTTTTCTGCAGTCTCATTGCAGCTCACAAACAGAGCACAGAATTCAGGCGGTGTTGCTCGACTGTCACAGCGTCAGAGGTGACGGCGCGGGGGGACCGAGCGTGGTGCATCCCTTAAGGTGCGGATGAGCACTGGGAAGAGGTGATGACCAAATACTTCTTTCTTTCTTTTTTTTTTTTTTTTTTAATACTGCAACTTGTGCAGGTTTTTGTGCCTGTTCCCTGTGTGCCCAGGCATGTCTGAATTTCTCTGCTGTGCTTGCCACAGCCCAGAATGGTTCATTCTTGCAAACAGCCCCTGTACGTGGTGCTGTGATGCCACCGGGAGCTCCAAATCCCACGTGGATTTGATGTTTGCAGGGAGCTGAGAGGTGTCAGTGGATTCCCCAGAGCACAAGGATCCTGGAGGGATTCACAGAGGGCGAGGAGTTTGTCAGAAGCGGTTGTTTGTTGTCTGAAAGGCTGGAGGAGGCATTTTGGTTTAGCGTGGATGGGAGCATCCCTGTCCCGGTGGGACAGGAGCTCAGGATCTGGCCATGAGCATCTCTGGGGGTGCTGAGGAGTCCTGCTGCATGAGCTGGGGCAAAATTCCATCTCCAAAAGCTCTTTTTCTTCATCCCTCCCCTGCTGTGAGGCAGGACCAGCCTGGGGCCAGCATCTCAAATTTTACTGGGGCGCATTTCTCCAAAGCCCAAGTGATTTACATTTGTTTAGGCTGATGGAGGACCATCATCTTCCTGGGTTTAGCATTTATCTGCCTTTCTCAGCTTGAACAAAGGCAATGCTGAACATGTGTTAGTTTGCAAGCAATTCCGTTTTTGGGTTTCCAGGCATTAGCGCAGGGCTGTGCCTGTGGATTTGAGTTGCAGACACTTCAGGGGGATGTTCATTTGTTTATAAAAGAAACCCACATCTGTTTCTGTTTGAATTTTTAAAGCAAGCATACATAGAAACCTTTCTCTTGGTTTCTGGCTCTGGAGAAGCTCGGTTTTGGGCCAAGTTTGACCTAACAGTGACCTTTCCAAAGTATTACAAATTTTTTTTGGTATTTGTTTGTGACTCTAATAATGATGCCATGCGGGGAATGGGTCAGATAAAGGTGAAATTAGGCTCTAATGTAAACAAAGGATTAATTTGGGCGCAGAGACCGTATTTTGTGGAAACTTTAAATTGCTTAGTAGTACACCAACTGGATTGTTCCTGAGAGCTTGCTCCACTGGGGCTAGAGCTCCAGCCCTGGGAGTGCGAGGGATGTGGGCGAGGGGATCCCATGGGCTGGGTGTCAGGAGTCGGTGGCTCACCCAGCCACCATCAGACTTTTTATAACCCTGTGCTCCAGATGGGGAAATGGCCCAATTACCCTTCTTCTACAGTAAATTCCTCTGTTAAGTACCCTGCGGTTTACTACTGTTTGGCTGCTCAAGAAGAGTCCGGCGGAAAACAGCATCTTCTCAGCGCTGCCAGGGAGTTAACCATTTAATGAAACGATCTGGTTGAACCCTGTGGGTTTAGCCCCAAATTTTGCTCCCGTCAGGCACACACAGTATATTATGGGACATGGGGTGCCATCCCCTACCCAGGCAGCGGTTGCCTTCCAGTGCCACTCTGTTCAGAGATGCTGGTACTTTGCTCAAGCCAGAATTTCATCCAGAGCAGTTGAAATGCGATTTGGTTCAGAGGATGCTGTCCTGGACCCGGCCAGACAGTGCCAAAATGATTTACTGAAGTAGGGCCTCTGTTTTACCTGCAGCATGAACCCCTTCTGTATGTGGATATAAATCACACTGTTACATAGTGGGCATGTGAAAGTGTGTTGTGCAGGACAGGAGGAGGATGCAGAGACCAGGTTCACTTAAGGGATGATGAGTGCATCTTCTCATATATATATATCAGAGCCAGATCCAGTCCCAGCATCCTGACATCTGTACTGTGCACTAATCCTGTATTTCCTATTTTCCCTCCTTTGGAAGGAGAGTGATGTCGATGACACCATCTTGCTGGAAAGGCGAAGATGGGCAACACTGGAAATCCCACCAGCTCTCGGTAACATTCCTTAGAGCTTCAGCTCTGGGGGTCCTTTTCCCCATGGACTTTGGTTTATTTAATTTCTGTGACTAAGACTCCAGAAGGAATAAAGACATAGCTCCAGCCTTGTGCTCCAAAAGCCTTTTTGCCACTTCAGACCAGTAGGAACCAGTTTAAAAGGTTCAGGTAGAATGTCCACTAAGAGTAAGTAAACTGCAGTTAGAGCTGTCTTCAATATCATTTCCCCCAAGCAAAATCTAGTGGCTGCTTGGAACAAGGCTGGTTTAATAACATCTGTTTCCCCTGGAATCACCGGGGGGAAGTGTTGATATTGCCGTATTCTCCAGGAAGATTTTTAATCATTTTTTTTGTCAGGGCAATGCCTCGCCACAACACTGGTAGTTAAAATGTTTATGATACTTTGTGGTATTATCCCTTACAATGGTGCAATAAAACATAGCACATACATTGTAAAATACAAGCATTGGAAAGGTTTTCTGGGCTTGTGTAGAGCTTTTCATGTTGTTTGGGGGAATGGCATCCTCTAGCCTGCTGTCCAGACTGTGTGCTGCTGTACGTGCTGCCACTGACCCACACAAAATCAGGGTTTTGTGATCATTCCCACTTAGAATTTGTAGAAGCAGTAGTGTGTATGTCATGTTAACAACCTTGGATTCTTACAAGCTATCTCAGAAAGTACTGGGAAGGTTTCCACGAGATTAGCATTGTTTTCTGCGGGTGTATTTTAGCTCACAGCCTGTTGGATAGTTGTCTGGTCCATGGGTAGCCCTTCCCATCCTGAGCTCCCCAAGCCCTGTATTGGGGGCCACATGGATCAGCCACCAGCCACATGTGTAAACTGGGGGCTTTGAAAGTTTCAGTCTCTTTTTTTCTTTCTTTTTTCTTTTTCTTTTTTAAGCACCTGCTGGTACAGGTACTTGACTTTCAGCTCCGACTGCTCGGTTCCTGAGGGGCGAGTTCAGGAGAACCTGCTGATTTCAAGCGATTCTGTGGCTTCTTCAAAGTCACAAAGCGAATCAGCAGCCGAGCTTGAAACAGGGCTCCTGTCCTCCTAATCGGTGTGGTGGTACCCGCTGCTGTGGTTTTGTCTCCAAGAGGATGGAGAGGTCACAGCAGCTGTGCAGAAGCCGCTTGCTCCCCCTCTGCGGGCTGTGGTGGTGCTGGCGGGGGGCTGCAGGGCTGTGCTGGAGCGGGCAGAGCAGCTCTGGGTGATGGGAAGCGTGCTTCAGGCTTGGCTAGGGCAGGCTGGCTGTGTGACAGATAACAGCAGAAGTCTTCAAAGAAGTAGATACTGCCTGAGTGGGAAGATGAGTCAGAGGGTAAAACCCCCGCTCTGGCTTTACACAGGGGTCCTCTGCAGCTCCGCGATGCTCGGACTTCCCCCTGCAGACATACTGAGAGTGCTGTAGTTTCCATTCTTCTGTCTCTGCACTTCTGAAATTTGCAACCCAGATGGAGAGTGCACAGGATGTCTTTTGTCCCATCCAGCAGTGCTGTGGTGGGGCATCCTCTGCCCTGGGGCATCGGCCCATGATGATGCTCTTGCGGCGGGATGGAGATGCTCTTGCAGAGGGAGGGAGCTTTGGTTGGGAATCCTGCACAGGCAAATTGCCATGCAAAGCTGAGCGATCCAAGTGTACTCACTGTACGTCCAGGAGAGGGGAAAGCTGATAGAGAAACACTGGCACCCTAAAAGTTTTTTTAAAAGCCCTACGAGGATTGTTTTCTTCCTTATTTTAAACCCTTGTCTGTCCGGAGGGTAAGTACTGGCTGGTGCTGGGATAACCTGCGTGCAGATGTTCAGAGATGACAGTGATGTGGTGCTGAGATGAGTTTCCTGGGCACTAAGTGTGATGTTCAATTTCTTTTGTTACAGATGGAAGAAAAACGGCGCAAGTACTCGATCAGCAGTGATAACTCAGACACCACTGACAGTAAGACCTTTAATTCAAGGCTTTGAACAAGATAACTAAGGGATTCACCTCCAGCAGGGAAAACGCTTGAATAATTACTTCGCAAAGAGTGGAGGAAACTCCATTTACTGGAAAGTCTCCCGGCACAATGAATGGTGTGCTGGGCTGGGTTTGTCAGAAATGCAGCAACAAGCTGCTCTCAATTTAAACCCCGGGCTGGGGCTCCTCTGAACTGATGGAGTGTCTCCCTCCTGCGAGGGGCAGTCGGGGCTGATTGCAAATCTGCTAAGGAAGCAAACACCCTTGGTAGACAAGTTGTCCTTGACTTGCAGCCTGAGACCGGGTAGCTCTTGATGGAGTTGTACTGGGGGAAAGGGAAGTTTTTACTGGAGTCAGGATAAAACTGGAGCTGCCTTGTTCCCTTCTTGCAAGCTGCAGAGTGATGTGGGAAAAGGGACAAGGCTGGAGCCAGCAGAGCTTGCAAGCCCACGCTTGCTTTTCAACATCTACCTCGCTTCATCCCGGTTCAGGAAAGCACAGAAGCATGTGCTCAACAATAAACATGTGCAAATGTGCTGAATTCTGGCTATAAATAGAGCGCTTTCCTCTCCCACTGACTCCAGGCTCTCGCCCACTGCAGCATACCGCAGTGCCTCGTTCCGATCCCCCCAGGCTCTGGGCTCATCCCTCGTCTGGGCTCTGGAGTTTCCTCCTAGTTGCTCTTGGTTTCTTCTGCATGTCACAGTCATTTCATCTGGGAATTTTGCTCTCCACACTTTACAGGATCTGGCTGCTGGATATCCGAGAACGAAAAGGGACTTTGCTAAAGACACGAAACTCGGGGGCCTTTTCCTAACAGGATGATGGGGAGATTACAGGGGGTTAGGGAAAGGCTGATCTTGCTGAGTTTGGCTGCTGTTCCCACAGCTTTAGCCAAAAAAATCATCAGCGCGAGCAGAGTTTGCAGCGCTCCAGCCGCCGGGAACCTGCTGTTTGGCTGCCAGAGGGGACCCCCTGTCCCTGGGGGGGTCTGGGGGCTGAGCCGTGCCTGCCGAGAGCATGTCAAGCTCTGTCAGTACAGCTCGCTTTGCATCAAATAAAACATCTCTGTGTCAGAAAGGGGTTTGTTTTGGAAGCCATGCTCCAAACTTCCCGTCTCGTAATCCCCAGATGCTCAAAGGCTTACGGAGCCGAGCTGGCTTCGCTGCCTTTGGGGGGTGAGGCATTAAACAGCGTGACCTTATCTCTGTTGGGCTTGGATATTGATGCTGCAGGTGATACCTCAGCTGTTGACAAATGCTCTCCTACAGGATCATTGTAAACAAAGTGATGACCTTCTTTTCTCTGCCTCTGCCAGGAAAGGATGGTAGCGGTGTGTTGTCTAAGTCTGCCCAGTTGTAGCACCATGGTGTAGGGCGGGAAGAAGGGGCAAGGTGGCAATTAGTGACTCAACCTCCCAGTGTAAGCTGGGGATCTGCTGCTGCAATGCTTTGAGCAGCTTGCTGAGTAAAGTGACATTTCCCAACAGCTGGAGCATGGGGACTTCCAATGGCCTGTTGTGCAGTTCCCAGTAGAAGCTGAACGGCAGCATCGGTGTGGAAGTTACTAGTCCTGGCGATGGCGGAGGAGTTTTACCCAGTTTGGTTGATGTTTTTGACCATGGGGTTTGAAGTCCCTGAGCAGTTCAGGTCCTTGTCTTTGAGCATCCTTGTTAAAGTCTGATCTCCTTAATTCCTCATCCCAATAGATTCCTGATTCCAGGAATGAGCCCTGGCTCGTTCCCTCTTAGAAGCTGTTCTTACTCCTGCATTTGGGTTTCTCATTTCTGATGTCCGGCTTTGCCAACGGTGTTTTCAAATTCCAGTGGGCTCTGTTTCATCATCTATAGCAGCAGGAAAGTGATATTAATCTATTTCGGTGGAGTACACTGGGATGTGCACAAAAATAATGCCATGTCAAGGTGTTCTTGCCTCTTAGGGTTGACCCAAAGCATTAAGTGGGGCTGTAGTAGTGGCAGCGGGGCTGGTGACAAAGATATGGACAAAACTCTGTCACTTTTCCAGCCAACCTGTCTCTGTTGCCTCGTTGCAGGTCACACCACGTCCGCCTCCAGATGCTCCAAAATTCCGAATACCAAATCTACCTGGTCACGGCAGAAGGAGAAGAAGCCATCTGAGGTACGCGAGCTTTTAGGCTTTAGCCAAAGGAGAGTTGACCCCAGGGCCATCTTTGCCCAGATGTGATGGCAGCTGGCACACCGATGGCTTGGACAGAGGGTGCCAGGACAGGGCATCCTCCCAGAAGGCAAAGCCCCATGCTCCCAGGACAGTGCTGGAAGGGAGCAGGGGGGGACCCAGTGGGCATCTCAGATAAAGGGTGAGGGGTCCTTGTGCCCATCCATCAGGAGCGTGGGCTCCCAGGTGGGATTCCTGTTGGTGCAAGCGGGGAGAGGTTGAGTTTGGTGGGATTGGAGGTCCTACAGTATCGGGGCAGCTGGATGCTGAGGTTCCCAGGTTGGGGTACCCGCCTGGATGCCCTGTGGTTAGTGGCACAGGTCATAGCGCTGATGCCAGGGGAGGGTGGCTGGGTGGCACGGAGGCTCCTCCCGGTGAATAAGGGGGAGGTATGGAGAGCCGTGAAACCAGAGCCGGCACAGCTGAGCTGGAGATTAGGCTGTGTTGGTTTCCTCCGGTCACGGGGCTCAAGGGCACTGAGCTGAGGCTGGTGGGGTTTGACCTTGCCGCAGGGTTTTTGGTGCAGGCAGCGCTGCCCACCCCGGGGGGCATGGCCCAGGTCCCCCCGCCAGCTCTGCGGTGCCGGGTCTGGGATGGGGTCGGGAGGAGCTGTGTTTCCTCAGGACCGTGCTGTGCCCTGTTTTCCCTCAGATCCGTTTCCACTAGACATGGAAACTATACCAGGCATGAGCTGCTGTTGTAGCAACTGCAGTGTTTGGCCGTGGTCATCGTCCTTTCACGAGCAGCGTGAGCAAAGCCAGAGGGACATTGTTCTTGCATTCCCTTTCCTCTGGACCAGGGTCTGGAGTCAGGCTGAGCTAAGTTTAGAAGCAGGTGAAGCTGGCACGGCTAATGCCTGCTCGCAGGCTGGAAATCCCTTCCTGAGCCCCCAGTAAGCACAAACCTCTCCAGCATCCTCCCTTTGCGTCAAGCCGAGTAGAGATTTTGAGGTTTTCCTGTGGTCACCGCCTAAATTACAGCTGCACTTGGTTCTTATTGCTGTGAAAGGTTTATGTCGGTATATCTAACGTGTCGACAGTGGACAGAGACTTAAAGAGTCCGAGTTGTTTGTGCCTTGGGTAAAGAGAGGGGCTGAAAAGCTGTTATTACCTGCTGAGGTGATTGGAAACACTCCGGAGAGCAAAGAACCAGGGATGCAGATGTCACTGGCTGCTGGTGGGGCTGTTGGAAAGTTGCGCGTTAGGGCTGGTAATGTCATTTTTTGATTATGGATGTGTCTCCAAATGGGTGAGGGGATGTGTTTTGAGAGCTGAATCCCCCATAGAAACATGAAGCATTTAGGGCATCTCCTCCTCTTGGGACACCATTACCCCTCTCTGATGTGACTGCTCATCCCTGTGCCAAATGCATCCGTAAAGGTGTCACCTGAGCCCTGTAGGTGCCTTCAGGAGTCCTGCAGAGATGCCTGGCATTAGACCTGTGCGAGGATGTGACTGGTGTCACCAACAGTGCCACACGTGCCACCCTGCTGCTGCCCAGTAGAATCCCCCCCAGAAGAGCCTGCGTTGGGAGATCTGTTTCTGCGTCACTGGTACAGACATGCTTTTGTCTTTAATATGAATTAGCTTTATCAGCCAGCTCGGAGTTTACCTGGCTGCTAACGGAGTTACTGGATGTAAGCCCAAGACTCCAAGTGAAAATGTTTCTGCACTTTATGAAGGATGCACAGACCCACATACAAGTTTTGCTGCTGTACAGCAGCTGGAGTGAAAACTGGATCTTCGTCCATCCGAGAGGATCAGGCTTATCCCTCTGCTTCACGCTCCGTTATGCCCAGAGGACGGTTCTCAGTGAAATGTAACTCTGGAACAAATAAAGTGGAGCAGAAGCTTCACAGTGCCCGGCTTAGGACAGAAACTGAGCCCTGGTGGCGTATCTGAACTGAAACTCCAGGGGAATTCGGGGAGGAGATGTATAATGACTCAAGTTGGAGTTCAGCCAGGATGCTTGAGCTGAAAAACCCTCTTCTCCAAAAAAACTGTGATGGGAACCTGAGCAGATGGGACCGGTCCAGATCTCAGCTTTACTGCCCTTACCCTGCATCTCCCCATGGCTGCTGGTGTCTGGCTCTGCTTGGATCCAGCTCCAGGTGAAACCCAGGGGCCAGGAGCATTGGGCTCTCCCTGGGTTGGATGTAGGATTGTCCCACATGGTGTACAGCAGTGGTTTGGAGGTCACTGCGGTGAGCGCTGGTTTATGGATTTCCTCTACAACAGCATCTTCCAACTTCTGACCCAGCTTCTGCACCCACGAACCCATCTGATCCGTGCTCGGGATCCGCTGCCCCATCATTGGAAATGCCACAGGGTTTGGCACATCCCGGAGGATTTCTCACAGGAGGATTTTGGGCACAGGCTGGGATGGGCGTTGTGGCATCGTGTCCCACTGGAGCAACTACTGAGAAGTGTAAAACAAACCACACCACTGTCAGTCCTTCCCATGAAACACTGAAGTGCCTTTCTCTTTGCTGTCCCATTGAGGATGGAAACCATGGGGGGGGTTCCAGGGAGAGCATGACCAATGTGTTACCAAACCTTGACCCCCCAGACATTTTGGGGCTGGAGGAGCCTTTTCAAACAGGATCTCAGCCTCCAGGTGTACACATGGCTGGTAGCTCTCTGGAGGGCTGAGCTGCCGTGCAGGTGCAGAGGGTCCGGGCACATCCTGAGGGGCAGCGATGCTGGAGGACAGGCTGGGGGGAGCGGGGGGTTTGTGTGCCAGACACCCGCCGAGCTCTCCTGCCTATTTCCAAGTCGTGTCCGTGTTTCTCTGCGAGCTGCCGCCTGCATTCCCCCTGACAACCCGAGCAGGAGATTAAAAAAAAAAATCAAAAAGCATTAGCATGACATAGTTATTAGCCAGGTCAGGGGGTGATGTTTATTATGAAAGACTC
Source organism: Pterocles gutturalis (assembly GCF_000699245.1). Classification (NCBI taxonomy): domain Eukaryota; kingdom Metazoa; phylum Chordata; class Aves; order Pterocliformes; family Pteroclidae; genus Pterocles; species Pterocles gutturalis. The sequence goes on from NW_010120410.1 coordinate 10,884, forward strand.
TGCGAGAAGGGATTAACTATCCACATTAAAAACCACCCGATACAGGGCATCTGGAAAAACAAGCTTCTTAACATGGAAAAGTACTGAGCTGTTTGTAAACATCCGCCAAGAGGGTCACTGCCAGGGAGGGCGATTATATTTATCTGTGCCTGTCACGGGGCTCTGCCCGGGCTCTTTCCTGATGTGTCCCAGGCACCGGGCCTCCATCTCAGCTGCCTTTCTTGCAGAGGTGACGGTCATCCCCCCGACCCCATGCCTGGGCAGCAGAGACCCCCCAGGCAGACCCTGGCGCGTGATGCCCCTGGCACGGGCACAGCTCGGCTGCCCTGCCCTCGCCCGCGGACAGGGGATGGATGCGGGCAGCTGCCAGCAGGTTCTTGCATCTGCAGCCGTAGCAGGCTATCAATCTGGTCATTTTAATTAATCTCGTTAGAGCTTGTTTGGCACTGAACCTGGCCTCAAACGCAGCGCGGTGGCCGGTAGCCATCCGCAGGTGCCACTGGCTGAGGAGATGCTGGTCGTGGTCCCTGCCCCAGGGATGGAGGGAGGGGGATGCTCGTTCGGGTGCTCCCTGTTTCAGATGTCACAGGGAATAAGATGTGCCACAGGAATGAGATGTGCCTGAAGCAGGGATTTCTGCCGCTGTTAGCGGTGCGTCAGTGCCATCCTGCCCCCCGGCTGTAGGGCTGCTGGGGATGGGAGCGCGAGCCGTGCTGGTTAGACTGCAGTCGTCAAGCCCGCTCTCCTGTTTCTGACAGGGAACAGTTGTCAGTGTCTAAGGAGAGAACAGAAGAACAAGGCGAGTGTGTAACGATATCCGCCGGAGCTGGCCGCAGCCTGGGAGCTCCCTCGGATGCTGCTTCTGAGTCACTGCCGGAGCCGCTGCGTTAGTCATTACCTCCTGAACTGTTCACTGCTAGGGTATATGGTGGGGGAGAGAAAAACCCGGCTTTTTTTGTGCAAACCACCTGCCTGACACCCCTCTCGCCTGCAGAGCCCTGCGTGCTCTCATCCCTCCTCTGCGGGTGCTGCACATCCCCCGCCCATCCCCATCCCCATCCCCATCGCCCTTCCCATGGGGCTGGACCTGCGGGAGGGGACCGCAGCTGCGGGCAGGGTGCAAGGTGAAGGGGAAACCACAAATTTATACAATTCGTGTTATTTTCGGCTTGCGTTGTTTAGATATTTCTTCCGTGTTTTGAAAGATGTTTTTTCATGTTTCTTTACGAGGATTCAATCCTTTCGACAAACATCCTTGTTGTTTCCCTTCTGAAAAATAATTCCTGGTGCCTTCGATCTTGGTTTTTTTCCTGCAGTAGGTACGTAAGGGCCCGGTGCAATGTGAATTTAGTCCCTGGGCTCTCCATGCTTGAAGAAGAGCTTTTATGAGTATGGCCAAGCAAGACGGGACATGCTTTTACTGGGCTGGATGAGGAGAAAATCTCTCTCTGTCGAAAGGTTTGACTGCAGTGGCTTTGTCACTTTCCCCGAGCCAGCGTGGGGAATGACAGATTAATACCATTGTCCTCTGGATGCTGAGAAGGGCCAGACAGAAATTCTTCTTGTTCCTATTTTAAATTCTGGTGTTCATTGAATCCATTGAGCATTTCGAGAGTAAGCAAGACTAGATGAAGAGATAGCAGGCTGGCTCCCAAGCGAACATCCGAGTAAGGAGTTTTTTTTCTCCACGGGCAGATAATATCGCTGCTTACACACACACCAGGCATTGCCACGTTTTGGAGCCTTGCTACTGAATATCGCCTGCTTGTCTCATTTCTGGAAGGGCTGGAAAAATGGGATATAACGGCAGGGAAATAGGGCTGGAGAGGAGCGGGGCTGGGCACGGCTGCGCCCGCAGAGGTGCCAGCTCAAGCTGATATGAAGACAGTTTGTACAAGCAAAAACTATTCCCAGGGCTCCTATTGTTCCTGTTGTTTTCTCTTTTCTCTAAAAATCCTTGTGAGTCATGAGCTACGGCAAACTGATGCTCGAGAGGGTGAAGGGCTGATAGCACTGGCTGGAACGAGGAGGGGGGAGCCCTGCGGCAGCTGGAGAACCCCCGGTCCCGGCGTGGATGGGGTTGTACATGGGCCAGGATGGAAGTTGGCAGGGGAAGCAGAGGGTTGAACCAAAACCGAAAGAAAACTTGTTATCTTTGTGTCAAAAAGCACTCCCACGTCCCTCGTGCGGTGACTGATGCTGCCCGTCCATTGAAGGGATGCTCGGAGCGGTACAGAGAGGTCGCCAGTGCGAGGTCCTGGATCGCTGCGGTGGATGCGAGGGTGTCAGGGGAGGATTGCGGATTTATTGGGTTATAGGATGGAGCAGGTTCAAATGTGAGACTTTGGACGCAGGCTGTGGCTGGTCCCTTCCCACCTCTCCTGCCCACCCTCTCCAAAGCAAGCGTGTTTCCAGCTCACACTTAGCTTTGAACGATGGGTTCATTTCTCTTACATTTCCTACCAGTGCTTTGCAGTGTGGAGTGCTTTGAAAAGGGTTGCTTTTTTTTTTTGCTAAAACTTTTCAGAGATACAGATGTTTTTGCATACAAACAAAATTGCATCCCATGCTGGGACCGGGAGCAGGGATGGAGCTGGTCCCTCTGCCCCAAGAGCAAGACCGAAAAGCCCCCAGGTCAGCGGGGTGCAGATGCAGGGGAAAATGTGTAACCCAGTTCCTGCTGGCTGGGAAAGCTGGAGCCCATCTGGGTTGGGCTGAGCCGCCTGGTCCCTTCAGAGCCGGTTTTCACCCGAGCTGGTTTGCAGCAGGCGCCCAGAGCTGGCTGCATCCCGGTGCCGGGTGATGCCGAGGCCGTGCCGCCTCACTGGGATCATCCGTGCTGGATCCTGCGTGGCAGTCCCCGGGCTGGCTGCTGTTTTAAAAGCTAATTAAAACCAGTGCTAGACGAGTTGTTTCTTTTCGTTTCAATTTAAAGCCCAAAACAGATAACAGCTTTTTGGCTCTCGCCCAGGAGCTGGGTTCATAGGAGCGGGAAGTCTTTGCGGAGGGATCTGGATTTGGTGTTTCCCGGTGGGTTTTTGGGGCGAAGGGGATAATTACAGGCTCAGACCTGTGGTGCCATCACTTGAGAAGCCGAGTCCTTGATGGGGTGTGTAAAGTGGGAGCTGAACGGCACTGGGACTGCCGGGCTACGTTATTAGAGGGGTTTGTGAGTGAGTGAAAGAACCTGGAAATCGACCTGAGGATTGTGCAGAAGGGTGGTGGAGGGGCTCGGAGAGGGGCTGGTCAGCTGCAGGGGAGAGACAGAGGAGGAGGAGGAAGAGTGCTGCTGGAAGGCAGCACGGGAGGGGTGCCCCGTATGTCCAGGGAGCAATAAGAGCCTAGGAGTTTCCTACACAAAAAGCTCTGGATGGGACCGTGTGGGATCAGGCAGGTTCTGCACGCGGCCGGTGGGACAGCTGGAGCAGCAGGACCTCGGTGCTGGTGGCCTGAGCTGCTGGGGGGGACGGTGTCCTCCTTGGGCTGACCTGGCACAGCCTGGTCCACGATGGGAGGGCGGTGTGACCGCCCCGGGAATTCACCTGCCGCCTCCTGCCTGAGCGGCGGGGATGTGAGCTGGGAGAGCCGGCTGGGAAGGCGAGACCTGAGGCTGATGGGCTGCTGGGGAAGGGCAGGTGACCGAGGAGGTGATGGAAGCGGCCGCATCGATCGCTGCTCTCGCACAGCCCTTGCTTGCTGGCTGCTGCTGCTGCCTTGGATGCACTTGTGCTGAGGAATGGTGTCTTCAAGAGTCTTTTCATCAATTTTTGCTCTTTATCCATCACTTTAAGATCCCCCAGCACCTGTGCTTTGCGTGCTGTGATCCGTTGCTCTGTGGGCAGCGTGGGAGGGCAGCGGTGGGTGCGGGTGGTGGGTGCCATGGGACCCGTGGTGGGTGTGGGCACGGGGCAGTGAGAGGTGCAACCTCCCTGCTGCAGCTCCCAGGGGAATGGTGGACACCCCCTGTCGTTTTTCCTTTTCCTCGCCGTGCCCTGCTGTGAAGCTCTCCTCATTCCTCACCCGTGCAGCTGTGTGGGATGAGCAGGGACCGAGGGAGGATTTCTCCCTGCGCCTTTCTCCTGCTTGGGCTCTGAGGCTGCACGAGCACACCGACCCCGACTCCTGGTCCGTCTCGCTTGGAAATACGAAGGCAAAAATATCTCAGGATTTTGCAATTTCATGTTCTTTTTCCCCATCTGTAAAGCTGACAGTAGCAGAGGGTGGGTCTGGCCCCTGGGCGTCAGTGTGATGCATCTTTGAGCATCGTGGTGATGCATCTCCGAGCATCGCTGAAACCTGCCTGAGGTTCCCGAGCCAGCCGAGATAATGAAGTGAACGTCTTGGCTTGGCCTTCCCATTGCTGGTGGATCGATAGGCAATAAACTGGCTCCTGCTGCCAGGCTGGAAGGGGGGGACGGAGCCGTGGCGGTGGCGGGGGGAGCGGGGCAGCCGAGCCTCCCAGACAATTTATCAGCTCCTGCGGCCGGGGAGAGACAGTAAACACTCCCATTGAGGGAAAATTGCTTGTTTTCTGGTACCCAACTTTCTCTTCACCGCCAGGTCCTCGGTTCGTCAGTGCCCAATTTATCCTTTATTTGGTTTTCATAAATAATTCAGAAGAGTTTGAGTAGAATAATTGAGTCTCTTCCCAACCCTAATCCCAGACAATTCAAAACAAAAAGACATTTAGATTACAATTTGAGCGTATTAGCTGTTGGGAGATTTCCAGACAACTGATCTGCTTTCCTTTACAATTTCTCTGCCGTTCTATCATTTCTAAAGTGTTCTGCTTTGATAGTTAATAATTTGAGCATTTCCAGTTCTTCATGAAAAGACAGAGGCGTCGCTGCGATAAAGTGCGGGCGGGCGTGCTGTCGCTGGATGGGCGAGCTTATCTGTTTTCCAAGAAGGACTAAATAAATGAAGTGGTGAGATTGCAAATCCAGCCTGTGATGTGCCTTATCATCTTCTGGGAAATAGATACCATCGTGCTTATTTGGCTTAAAATTAAAACTAAGCTGCTACGCCGATGCGAGCTGAAAAGCCAGAAGGGATGAATTTGGGGAAGACTTAACACAGGAAAACACGAGCCTGGGATCCACACCATGGGAGAAATTATACCAAGGGCTGATCCTGGAGGCTGCAAGGTACATGTGGCGGTTTGCCGGAGGGTTTTGCATGGGCTGAGGATGTTTGAAGCCTTGGTGAGGCTGGTCCTGCTGGTGGGATGCAGAGCCAGCCAGGGATGCTGCCAGGGCGCCTGGACCACCAACACCGCGACCCCAGCAAACAGCTGAGAGTGCAAAAGGAATTATCTAGGTAATGGCTCCAAGCAAAGCGAAGTGTGTTTGGTGTCTGACATGAGGATTGGATGGAGATGCTTTGTTTCCAGCCCTGGAGGGCTCTGTCCACCCCCAGGCTGTCTGGCAGCACACAGGCACCAGGTTTGGCATCATCATGCATTCTGCACCCTGCAAAGATGAATTTAAGGACGATGTTCTGTCCAGGTTACACTGGGAAACACGAGAGCTGAACACCTTCTCCCTGCTGTGTCCTGCCCGAAGTGCTCTGCGGGAGAGGAATCACAGACTGGTTTGGGTGGGAAGGGACCTTCAAGCCCATCCAGTGCCACCCCCTGCCCTGGGCAGGGACACCTCCCACCAGCCCAGGTTGCCCAAAGCCTCATCCAGCCTGGCCTTGAACCCCTCCAGGGATGGGGCATCCACAGCTGCTCTGGGCAGACTATTCCACCACAGTTTGCATTGTTCTTGTTGGAGGTGGGCACCAAAACCAGGTTGCTTTGCTTGTTTTGATGTGCAGACACACGGCACTGGAAAGACTGTGACATCTCACGTATCCCTTCTCTTGTTTGATTAATGTTTTTTTTTAATTTCTTGCACTGGCAGCGCAGTGAAAGGTTACTGTGGCACCCGTACCCATGCGTTTGTAGCACATGGAGACTTAAAGGAACCTGATCTTTCTCAAACTGAGCCTGATTCTGGCTGTAATATGTAGGCTGTTAACTCTGTTTATTGAAGGATGCGCTGAGCCTGTGTCTGGCCAACTCCAATCAGGTTTATATAGACGGAGCCAAAAAATGTCTCCAAGCAGATGCATCAGGAGGAGGGTACCAGCACGATTCAGAGGGGTCCCGACGTAGGAAAGGTTGTTTGTGTATTGTATTTAATTCTAATTGGGTTGGCAGCTGAGACTCTGAGGATTAAACAAACTGACCTCAATAGCGGTCTCAGGGGTCTTAGTTAGTGTCCAGTTTCCTGCACCTTGGCCAATTTGGCTTCCCAAATACAAAGCGTGTTCTCTTTGCATCGAAAGTGTAAAACTGTGTTGTGTCACTTACTGTGGCTCTGACAAAGCGATGCTCGTTTGGAGGATAGACTCTGCAAACAGATTAAACAGCAGCTGAAGAAAAGACCTGATCCATCCCGGCCCCGGTGATGGTAAGGCAGAAGTGGCAGGGATGGAGTGAGATGGTGCCCAGGCAGGATTGCTGGCACCCTCGGTTATTATTTCCGCTAATAGCAGATGGTGGAGAGGAGAAATCATCCATTTCCATTTACAGTTTATTTTTATGCTGCAAGAAGCAGGATTGCTCGAGTCATTGCTGTCAGGCAACCCTCTGGATGGAAAACCTTACTTACCGTGAGGGATTTTTTTTGAATGAGTTTTTCATCCTGGTTTATTGGGGGAAGGCTCTGCAGGGCCAGGAGCGAGATGGGCAATGAACCATTCACTGTCCGAGGGGCTGGAGGATTTTCATGGAAGAGGGGTCCAGGGTCACAGGAGGTTTATTGGGTCAGGAAAAATCACTGTGTGTTTGGCTGTGGATGTGTTAGCAGGCACCTAGAGCACCATTTAGTCAGATATTTTCCAGCTCCAGCTGACTTTGCCTTTTGCTCCTTGATATGCAATCAGCACTGCAGCAGTCGAGCCCCGATGGGGTACCTTCTGCTTTTGGCTGTCCCCGCTCAGGGCAGTGAGGGGACACGATGGGGACATGAAGGTTCCCAGGGCAGTGTTTTCCCACAGCTTCGTTCATGACAAAACCAAAGCGAGCATCATTTCCCCCAGCTAGGCTGGCCGCGGAGGAGCCCAGTTGCCGCACATCCCTTGGGGACCCAGGGTCCCCTCCCCGGGCGTGCAGACACCCAGCCTCTGCTGTCCCCCTTCACCCTGCCTCTTGGATGGTTTGATGATTTTTTTTTTTTTTTTCCGATGCAGGTTTTCCGTACGGATCTGATAACAGCCATGAAGATCCCCGACTCCTTCCAGCTGAGCCCCGATGAGTACTACGTCCTGGCCGATCCCTGGAGGCAAGAGTGGGAGAAGGGTGTCCAAGTGCCGGCGAGCGCCGAAGCCATCCCCGAGCCCGTGGTCCGGTAAGTGAGCCGGGTCCCCTTCAGGGCGTCCCCTCTGCAGGGTCCCCTCTGCCTGGGAGGGTGCACACCATCGTGGAGAGCATCACAGGGGATGCACGGGTACCCCGGGTTTGCACGGGGATGCACAGGGACGCCCCGCTGCACCCTGCCGTGGGCATTTTCTTTCTGAAAGTCCCTCTCATGCACGCCCAGCTTTTCTCTGTGCCAGGCAGGCCAGCTCCTTGTTTGCTCTAGGTTGGGGAATTTTTAAAAATACCTGATAAAATCAAAAGGGAGGATAAAAAAAATACCAACAGAAAACCACCCAGAAGGTCAGCCTCTGCCTGGCTGGTTGGTGCATCTCCGTGCAGAAACACGTGGCTGTACCGCTGGTATTTCACGGCAGGGGTGCAGGAGTTGGCCCTTAAATTAAAAACTCTCTGCCACGTAAGCTGTTCGTGAATATTGGAAACGTGATGGGCATGCTGAGACTGGGGGCTTGGGAAGAGGAGCCCAGCGAATAGACGAGCGTCTCCTGGACTTTGTAGAGGCGACGTCTGTCGGCCTAGATCGCTGTCTCATTAGCTATTTTAAAATAGGGAACCGAGATTTAAAATAGACACTTCAACAGCTGCTCGGGCAGAAGAGAAATGTGGGGGAGCTGCTCCCCGTCTGCTGTGCGCGGGGGAGTATCCTGGGGTGATGGCCAAAGCTGCGGGGGAAAGGCTGGTGCTGCCGGCGGGGCAGGTCAGGAAGGGACCCCA
>NW_010120410.1:19035-24550 GCF_000699245.1 Pterocles gutturalis
AACTCGCCGGGTCGGACCCCAAAACTCGCCGGGTTTGCAGGAGCTTTGCAGCTCTCACGTGCTCACTTTGTGGCGTGCGACCATCCTGCAAAAGCACTGGTGGGAACATCGTGCCGGTGTGATGCACGTGGAGCGGGGCGGCTGCGGGAGGATGCGTTTTGCTGAGGGATTTGAGCAAGGAGCAGAGGCTGTCCTCCAGCAAACAGCAGCTGGTGCTGCAGCTGCCGACCCCGCTTCTGAAGTAGACTTTTGTGTACGCTCCCCCTCCTCCCCCGGCGAAAAGAGAGAAAGAAATGAAACTTTAATGAGTCTGAACACATTAAAAGCAAAGTTGTAAAGGGGGCTGTTGAGTTGATTTAATCCTTGGGAAAAAAAACCCCACCAAAAAAAAGGGGAGGGGGGGAACTCCCCCTTATGTGTGGAATATCTTTTTTTAGTTGCCTTTGATAGCTAACCGCAGTCTGGACTTGCCGGGGCTCTGCTCCCCAGCTGAGGGCTCATCCTGGTGCTATTTTCAGCTGAAAAGTGATAGCTTGGTGGTGCCCACGGAAAGCCAGCCGGTTTTGCACCCCAGAGCCCTGAGCTGCCGGGGCGCGGGACAGGCTGCGGACGTGCCCCTCGGTTTTTCTCCAAGCCCTTGGTTTTGGGGGTCCCCAGGGCTGCTGCCTGTTCCCCCGCAGGGATGCTCCTCGAGCAATGCCTGTCCCCCAGGTCCCCATCCCACCCGGGTCCCCGCTCACAGCCCTGCTCCAGCACCGACCTTTTCCCAATTTATTTCACATTTTTTTCAGTCCACTATCGTGCCTCCTCTCAGCCCTCTCTCCTCCAGATGAAAGAGCTCTGTTCATCTTAAGGTTCCATCAAAGTGATGTTTTCTGGAGCTGGGAACGTTTTTGCTGCCACCTTCCAGGCTTCCCCCAGCTTTGCCCATGTCACCGCAGGGATGTCCCTGTGTGCCCGGCACTGGTTTGGGGGCTTCAGGGGGGACGTGGGACACACCTGGAGATGGGATTCACTCCAACCATCACATCCTCTCTGACGAAGTTCCTACTTCTTGGGGTTTTTTCGCTCATGTGATTATTCTCACGCTCGGTGCTATTCCATAATCCTTGATGAATCTCCCCTTGCAATAGTTCCAGCTCCTCCGAAGAGGTTGTGGCTTCGTCAGAGTTAAACTCATCAGATGGGGCGAGCGTACCCCATGTCTGCGCATGAAGCCTGGCCCTGCAGAGGTCTGGGCACAGCCCACGGGCACCAGCGGGCATCTCATCTCCTGATGGGCAGCATTGAAGCCTGGCTGAGGAAAGATGGGTCCCATCCTCTCTGCCCACCACAGAGGTCCCAGCCCGCGTCGGATGGTTCTTATTTTCTGTGTGCATTCATATAGATTGCTGATTTATGTCTTTCAGTTGTTTTCCCTGAATTTTCTTTCTAAAGGCAGATAGTGTGTGTCTTCTTCTGGTCTTCTGAAATCGGACCCGTTCTCCATAACCTCGCAGAGATGCTCGTTAGTGGCTTCATCCCTCTTGGCTAATCCCAGGTGCATTTCTGCAGCCCATCCAGGCTGCTCCTCCCAGGCTGCTGCGGGACCGTGCTGCTCACCCACAGCCTCAGCTTCCTCGGAGGTGTCTCCTCTCTTGTTGCTCCGTCTGTCTGTCCTGCACCTGCCCGAACCATCTCTCTTTGCTGGCACGACAGCGAGCATGGCCTGAAGGGCTTTGTCCTCGGACCGAAGCGGCTCAGGATATTTTGCCTTCGCTAGAGCGATGTGAGCGGAATGAAGAGCTCATTTTACAGCAGCTTTAATGGTTGCACCTGGTTCGTGGCCATGATGCGTGTCCCAGGGGGACAAGCGGTGACAGTGCCAGATTTTTCTTACTCAGGCCAGCATCTCCGCATGCATGCCAGAAGGCACAGCAGGGATGGGTACCCTCCTCCCGAGCAGGTCTCTGTCCCACAGCATCCCTGCCCTCGGTGTTTGCCCGCTTGGGTCACCGGTGAGAGTCGGGGATAGCGAGAGCCACGCTCGGGCTGCCGAGAACAGCTGAAGACCCGGGTCTCTTTCATATCTCCAGAGTCAGACAGATCCCTCTTGCCCTCCTTTGGAGAAATGTCAACTGTTTTTTCACAAGAGATGACTATATTGCATCTGCCTGAAGACAGCAGCCTTAAAAGGCCTGACAACTCCGTTTGCCTCCCTGGTTTAATTGCTTTAATTTCCTCCATCTCCATCCTGGTGGCGGTGAGCGGGACCTCGCTGCTCCCACCCGTGCCGCTCCTTCCCCGTCCACCCCGCGGCTGCTGCCCCAGGGGCTCTGCACCGGTTTCCCCTTTGCTTCCAAACTTTCCTTTTTCCCTATTCAAACAAAAAACATTCCCATAAACCTAATGGATCCTCCCTGTGTCCAATATGGGCAATTCAAGTTCCTTCCTTTGCTGAAAAAACAAATCCCAGCGCTGATTTTTTTTTTTTTTTTTTTTTAAACTGGGAAATTTGGAGCCCACTCTCCAGCGGTTCATGGGATGATGCTCTTCCTCACTGTCGGGGCAGCGTTTTAATTTCCCCCTCATCTCAAAGGTGTAGTGCAAGGGTGTGATGGAGTATCCTGCCCTTAGGTTTGTGACAGCGGGGGATGGAGATGTGTGATAATCTGGTCCTAAATTCCTAGAGGGAGGTGGGGAGGGGGCGAGAAGCCACTCCAGCACCCTGGGAAAGCAGGCAAGTGCTGCCTGCAAAATAATTCTCAGCCCATCATCCTGCGAGCCCGGGGGTCTGGTTCCTGGGCTGAGCCGTCAGCAGGTTTGGGCTGAGCCATCAGCCGTCAGATTTTTCTGCCGAGGGTGTGAGAGTCACTTCCCACTCTGGGGCTGGATCTCACCCTCCGAAAGGTGCCTCGTACGCAGCTGCTGCTCTTTTCATCTCCTGCCTGGGCGCCTGGAAACCAGCTCTTCTTAGCCGCGCTCTGCCTCTAGGTTTCGTGCCTCCAAAGCTGAAAATTAGATTTATTTTTTTTTTTGTGAAACATTTTATTTTCCTGGAGCTCTAAAATGTCAAAAGCTGGGGGTGAGGCAGAAGGAAAGAGCTGGATTTTAAGGAATGCTTTCCCCAGAACGCATCCATCTCAGAATATATTCCATTAAGAGCCACCTTAAACCCCAGGGTCTTTCCTAGGGTAGCCCAAATCGCAGAGCAGTGGGGAGGAAAGCGGTGGGGGAAGAGGTGCAGCAGCTCTTGGCTCGGTGTCCCGGGAGGCAGGGATGCTGCCGATGGCCACCCGTGTGCTGGAGTTACTGGGCAGCGCAGGAGATGGGCTGTGTCCTTTCCACAATCATTTCTGGCTCATCGCTACTGAAAGGGGTTTTGTTTTGTACAGTGACACGCCTGAGAATTGCCCAAAGCTTGAGGGGCTCCAGCGTGGTGAGAAAAACCACCTGCAGTCGGATGGGAGCAGGGGAGCGAGGAGTGGAGGCGACTTTCCCTTCCGATGGGCAGGGAGCAGCATCCTCTGCCCCTGCGGCCCCAGGTCACCTGCCTGGGGATGTAGGTGACAATGACACTACATCTTGGTGGTGACAGTACATCCCACCTCTGCTAGAGCCCCCAGCCCAAGGATCCCCACTGGTTTTCCAGACCCACAGACGAGCCTCACAGCCCCCGTGTGAGCACTGCAGTTATTTTACAGTTGGGGAAACTGAGGCACGGAGATTTCCACCACTGGGAGAACCAGATACAAGGTCCCAGCCTGGTGTGAGGGCACAGTTGGGTGCTGGATGCAATGCTGGACCATCTCAGCACGGCTTGAGTTTAAGGATTAATCACGGTAGATAATGGGAAGTGTTACCACGACAGCTGGGGAGCGTGGGGGCTGCGGGTCCCACTCCTGGTGTAGGTGGGAAGGAGAAGCTTTAGGTGAGCTTTGTCTTCCCAGAGTCACACCGTGATACACCCCAGAGGAAAGCAGTGGCTGCTTTGCCGTGGGTGCTGGGCAGAGGCTGTGAAGCTGTTTTTGGGGAGTGGGTGCGCAGGGACCCCACCCGGGCTCATCCCTTCCCACCGGGGCCAGTGCCGGGCTCGCTCAGCAGAGCATCGCGCCGTAAAGCAGCGGCACATCTGTGGGGTTTTATGCACCTGTGCAGGTTTTAATTCCTCCTTTATTGAATGATTTAACGTTTTTTGGCTTGCGGCTCCTTCCCCAGGCTGGCGGGGCTGCAGGCAGGATCTCGAGCTGCCTCTTGGGTCTCGCATTAAGCCACATTAGTCTGGGCTGTGGATTCTGTTTCCTGCGAATTTGCGCACAGCGGGAGGACGGGCAGGAAGGCTGCTGCTCGCTGGCAGGCTTCCCAGATATTCTTGGCATTGCAGATCTATACTTGCATCGTCGCCGTGGCCCTGTTTGAACAGAAAACACCCAGGGCTGCGGCAACAGGAAGGCACAGCCTCTGCGAGAACCGACTGGGTGACGGCGGTGGCACGGCTGCAGATGCCATCTGCCACGTGGGCACGGTGTCCGTGTCACTGAGAGAGCTGGGGGTGTGCAGCCTGGAGGGGAGAGGGCTCCAGGGAGACCTTCCAGTGCTGAAAGGGGGCTGCAGGAGAGATGGGGGGGCTCTGGATCAGGGGATGGAGGGAGAGGACGAGGAGTAACAGCTGTAAGCTGAAAGAGGGGATGATTGAGATGAGATATTTGGAAGAAATGTTTTCCTGTGCGGGGGGTGAGGCAGTGGCCCAGGGTGCCCAGAGAAGCTGTGGATGCCCCATCCCTGGAGGGGTTCAAGGCCAGGCTGGATGAGGCTTTGGGCAACCTGGGCTGGTGGGAGGTGTCCCTGCCCATGGCAGGGGGTGGGACTGGATGGTCTCTAAGGTCCCTTCCAACCCAAACCAGTCTGTGATTCCATGATGTTCATCTCTTTCAATCCATGTTGCTCTTTAGTGGATTCCAGTCCTGTAAGGAGTTTTCCCAACATCCCCAGGAGGTCCAGCAGTTATTTTAGAGGGTGCAGAGCTGTTGGCAGGGATGCTTTTGTTGTGGTTTTGTGATAGCAGTGGAGACAGCACAGCATCGTTGCAAAAGGGGGCAAGAGGAGGGACACGGGGCGGGAGCGAACGTCCCAGTGATGCTGGGCTTCACCTCTTGGTCTTCTCCCGCGGGCGGCAGGAGCCCTGGACGGCAGCCAGGCTGTCTCCTCGCAGCAGCCCAGCTCCCAGCCTGGGGATGGCTTTCTGAGGCTTCGTTCTCAGCATGTACTGGATGAACCAGCACACTTTGTTCTCGAGTGTTGAGATTGGACTTCCTTTCCTCGGTCTGCAGCACAGGCTGGCTGTTGACTCATCAGCAGCTTCCCTTGGGCTTTGCTGCAGAAGGGGCAGGCGGGATTCTGCAGCAGTTTGTGTATCTTTTGGAGCAGAGCTTCTTTTTTTTTAACATGATCCTTTTTTCTTTTTTTTTTCCCTTTTTTTTTTTCTTTTTTTTTTTTTTTTTTCCCCCTTCAGATCATTCATGAAAAAAGGTTGGGT
>NW_010120410.1:24565-25538 GCF_000699245.1 Pterocles gutturalis
TTCCAAAGGGCTATTTCTTGGGTTGTGCTGTGGCTGTCTGCCCTTAAACTTGCCGGGATGGTGGTATGGTTCAGTTACACATGTCCGCTTCCCTTTCAAGATCTGAGACTCTGCTCTGATCAAAAGAAACACAAATCCCAACCGCCCTAGGCTTAAATGTTCAGATCACCAGCCCTGGGACATGGGAGCGCGGGGAGGGGAGAGCTTGCTGCCTGCACGCTCCCGGGGACCCCGGGGTGACGCCTGGCTGCGGTGAGGGTGGGCTGGCCAGTGGCACGGATGAAGGAGAGGAAAAAAAACCCCGGTGGTGGGACATCAGTGAGTTCCCTGTGCAGAAAAAAAAAGGGGGTCCCCGGGGGGTTCTGCCCCGCCAGCCGTGTCCCTGCAGGCAGCGGGCAGGGGTGGGTTGTTTGCAGGGTGGTCTGTCCGGCCAGTCTTTTAGATATCTGATGTGGGATGGGGTGAAATCCCCTCTGGTAGCAACAGTTTGGTGGTTCCGAGGGGCCGGGCAGTGCAGAAAGTGGTGCAGGCGCTGCAGAGGGTTGTCCGCGCCCCGTGCCTGCGAGTGCTTTGCGAAGGAATAAGCCCGATTTCCTCTGTCTGTTCCCTGGAATCATTTCTGGTTTACAATCTGCTTGACACGTTCTCGTGTGGGCTTTCAGCAAGCCCTCACCTTTATTAGTTTGCGACGGGAAACGTGTTAATCCAGCCTGTTCTTACCTAGGACCGAGCCACTTGGACTTTTCTTTTCAATGTTTGCTAATCCTCCCAGTGGGTGCCTGTGGTTTATACTGGATCAAGCACACAAAAGGTCAAGTGTGTTTCAGCAGTGAATGTATAGAACGAGCGGGCTTGATCCCGCTGCTCCCTGTTGAGGTTTGTGGCTCTCGGGATGGGCTCCGGCTTGGTGCAGCCTCGGGAGCATCCGCACCTCGCTCCATCGACTCCGCTCCCCATCCCGAGCCATGAGTTC
>NW_010120410.1:25607-28177 GCF_000699245.1 Pterocles gutturalis
TGTGTCCCCTTCGAACAATACAAGAAACTATTGCTTCTCAGTGCTCTTCAGAGGGACGGGAGGAGTGGGACAGCCCGGCAGCGGGAATTGCTGCTTCTCTGGATAACCCCATTGAATTGCTGGAAAGTGAGCTTCACTGTGTTCCCAGGACCTGGGTGAGGTGGAAAAATAGCTGGTAGGTGGTTTGGTTTTTTTTTTTTTTTTCAGTGCACTTGAAAAATATCTGGGAGATGCAGCAAGACAGGCGTAGCTGTGCAGCAGTACAGGCAGGCAGACAGATCCCTCCTGGTTTTGTGGGATGGGCTGCTAGCTGCTTCGAGTGACTCAGCATCCAAACTGTTCCCGTGTGTCTCAGGGTTCAGCGGTAGAGCAGTGATTCAGAGCACAGTGAGAAAGGCTGGCTGCTGCCTTTCCCAATTCCTCCAGGCTTTGCTTTCGTTGCGTCGGTTTTGTGGAAGAAGCCCCGTGCGATGGCACTGTGCTGATCGCAGGAACAATCATCTTGGTGCCCTGGGCTGTGTTTGGAGGGTTCGGATGCTGGGCTCCGTTAGCAGCAGGGTCAGGGGGGTTTGACCAAGTCCCGGTCTGCTCCCGTTGCTCGCAGCCTCTTGTCCCTTGTCCCTGATAATGGTGGATACAAATACAAGCGGAGCTGTTTGCGTTACTGAAATAATACTGGGAATATTATCTGGCTGAGATAAGTAATTCCAGATGCTTTAACATTAGTAGCTTGGCTTAAGTTACATGAAGAAGCAACATTTTTTGTCTTTTTATATCCAGAAAACATACGCTCAAGCATCCCTGGCTTCCCTGGTTGCAATTCCAAGGTATACGTTGCTTGAGTGGAAATAAGCAGGATACTGGCAGCTGGCTGGGTGTGGAGAGGGTTGGCGTGCAGCACAGGTCCCTGCAGGGCCACTGGGTACGTCAGTGAGGCTCTGGGAGAAGGAGCAGAGCAGCACCCATGGGTGCCAGAGCTGGTGCCGGCTCTGCTCGGGTCACCCGTGGGGAGCAGATGCTGCCGGAGCATCCTCTGTGCTGCCCTGGGGTCAGAGGCCGATGGGTTTTGCTGGGTTTGGGATCCAGAAGAGCATCGCCGCAGGCTGTGCCTGCTGCCAGCAGTGGGGCAGAGCCCTCTCTGTGCTGCTGTTAGGGCTGAGTGGCACAGAGGGAAAAGGGAGAAAGCAATACGAAGAAGATCCTTGCACAGCATCCAAAATTACGCGTGTGTTTTGCTCGCAGCCCAGATGCTGCTTTGGTCTAGTCAAGCAGAAAAACATCTGCGTGGTGTTGTTCCAAGCAGCCCACCAGCAGACCGCAGCCGGGCCATGGCTGGCTGGCCGTGCAGCCGGGGTTTTTTTCCTGCACAGAAGTTGTGCAGATGAACCCCGCGGTGCGGCGGTGCCCGTCCTCTCCTCCGCAGACGCGGCTCCGCAACATCCCAGCACCGCACCTGAGCGCTTGTTTGCCAGGTCCCTTCTCTGCTCTGCATCGAAATGATTTCCTGGGCACTGAATCAGAGTTGAGACTTCAATAATTCAGTTGTTGAGCTGAATCTCGGTGAGATTTGGGCTGGAATATAAACGTGAGAAAGGCAGGGACATCAGCACTTCGATCTTCATCTGTTCTGCTGAGTATCAGGCTTTTTATATGGTGATGAACAGCTCAGAAAAGAAATTGGAAAAGCTGTCTGGGTTTAACAAGATGGCTGTTTAGTGCCTCCTGCTCCCTTGTTTTCTTCTTTTTATCACATCACAGAAGAGTGAATCACTTTCTCCTTAGAGGATTACATTATTCCCGAGGCCTGGAAGGACCCACTCTGGTTACTGGAGGAGATGTTCCATGGAGAGGGGGAAATGGAGCGTTGTTGTTATTGCACCTGTTAATTGCAGTTTGGAGCTTCAGCTGCATTTCGGTAAAAATTCCAGAACCTGCCTCCAGCAGTACGCGAGAGGCTACCCTACCCCATCCTTGACATTTTGCACAGAAATGGGATTGTCACAGGGGGATTTCCGAACCCAAACAGCGAGACCCTGGACAGTCGCGGAACCAGAGGGAATTTCCCAGAGGAGATAAGTGCGTGATGTGGGCAACCACAGCGGCGAGGCTGTGCCGGGGCTGCGCCCTGCGGAGCGGCACGGTGCTGGTCACTGTGGGCTCCAGGTCGCTGAGGGTGTTTTAGAAGCTGGTAATGGTAATTTCTGATATTCACTGCTTGCAAAATACCCAGCATCTGGGGTTCATCTGGGAAAAACAACTGCTAAAGGGATGGTGGGTGCAGCTAAGGCACGCTGTCCTGGGCTGGTCTGCCTGGCAGAGGATCCTGGGGTCCCTAACACATCCTGGGGTCCTTGGTACATCCCAGGGTCCCCGATACATCCTGGGGTCCTCGATGCATCCCAGGGAACCTGGTGCATCCCAGAGTACCTGGTGTATCCCGGGGTCCTCGATGCATCCCAGGGTCCCTGACACATCCTGGGGTCCTTGATACATCTTGGGGTCCCCAGTGCATCGCATGGCGTCTAACACGTCACCAGCGCCGGAGGGATGGGGTGTGCAGGGATGGGGTG
>NW_010120411.1:0-1803 GCF_000699245.1 Pterocles gutturalis
ATCCTGCACCGCTGCTCTGGTTGCACTAACGTGCCCGTGGGCTCTGCTCTGAATGGGGACAGGGGACTGACAGAGCTTGCACAGAGGAGTAGGTGCATCACCTCTTTTTTCTTGTTCCATTCTCTGATCTGTCTCATGGCTGTCCTCGCCAAAACCATCACATCAGCGCAGGACAGGAATGAACAGCGGGGTGCAGGAAGACTTCAAGCCACTTGTGTCACTTGTTACATCATGTGAAAGCTGGGCAAAAAATTCAAAGCTCCCGTGAGCTGCCTCGAGGATGAAGCTGCTTTCTTTGTCCTTGGTGTAGCAGCTGAGGAGTGGAAGGAAAGAAAAGAAAGAGGGAGCACTGAGCACATCAACTTGCTCAGGGTAAAGCAGACAGTGGCGGTGAGACACTCCGTGCAGCTTGTACTGTCCTCGTGCCTCCCCCTGATGTGACATTCCTGGTTATTCCTCTGGATGGACTGAGCTGATCCTGGCTGGTGCCTCTGATATTTCTGGGTTACAAAAGGAGCTGTGAAGTGTGCAATGAGAACTGACGAATTGCACTTCTTTGGTAAGACTCCAAGCTATATCACACCCAGTCGGTATTTTGCACAAACCATTCAGTTAAAACCATTGGTTTAAAAGGCAATGGTTGCATGATTATTTATTTGATGTCTTGCAAAGTTCACTACCTGTCACTCTGAACACTCTGCTACAAGCAGTGGAAAAATGAGATGAGGCTCGATCTACAGAATGAATTTCTCTGGTGATTCTTTTTCTCTAGGGAATAAAACCTATCTGTTAGGCTTTGTAGGAGCAATGGAAGTAATCTGTATGTAAATCATAATAACATCAGAAACACACATGAGAAACTCAGGTTAAATCCGTAATGAAAAAAAAAAACCCATATGCAAGAAGGTCAGTCTGTATTTCCATATTTCAACATAAATACAGAGGAAGAAGAGGTGGTTCTTCATGCTGTGGACACTTAACTGCACAACTCCTCGCCAGAGGCTGCAGATGCAGAAGATTTACCTGGGTTAAGGGGAAATTAAGACAGGATTTTAGAGAGAAGAGATCTGTTGAGGATTACTAAGTAGAACAGTCACATCAGGTTCAGGAAATTCTCTGAGATGAAAATATTTGGAAGCTATAGTTGGTGGGGGAAGTATCATTTATTTAACACCTGCTTGTGGACACTTTTGGAAACAGGGCGGTGGACTATTTGCACATTCGGTCTGAGTCAGTGTCCCTATTCCTTTGCCCTTATGATTTCATTATTTATTTATTAACATGAAACTATTAACATGACTATGACAAAGCTGAATAATCATTTTATTGACTCTTCCCATATTATGTTTGAAACAAACCCTATATCCTGAGAATGTTTATACAAACCAAAATTAAATCCACTTAGGATTTAGATTACAAATTATAACATGTTCTTCTACAATATTGTAGATCAAATAGAAAGCTTCAAGTCCCATTACAATAATAAATAAGCTCTTCTAGAAGTTAAAAAATCTACTTTCCAAATCCCTAGAAAATTAAAATTTAAGACTTTGCTTCTTATGTTCCTCTGTTGTGGATGTTTTGGGAAGTAATGAAATTTTGGGAAGTAATGAAATGAGCACGACGACGTGATTCAGAGACAGGCTTTACTACGTGTTTATACTTGTCTGAAGGTAGTGCTCAGCCAGCGTCTTAGGCTGATGTGTTGGTAATGCAAAATGTTTAATTATGTCTCTCTTGACAGCCTGTCACCCTGCTGACAGTGTGGGAGAGAAATATGGCAGGTGCAGAAGAAACACTGGC